>NC_048413.1:24462004-24527732 GCF_013103735.1 Etheostoma cragini
GTTGTAGTTTCTGTTCCTGTTTATTTAATTTACTCCACACACTCTCTGTATATCTTTATTATCTGTATTTATAGTTTTCACTAGTACTCACTATTTCAATATTATTTATGGTCACAGGTAAATATAATTTATATTATGTCTACCTACTTTTGCTTTAATAATGCAATTACATATTCAGTTTAATGCAATATTGATTCTTGTACTATGGCAACCGCACTTTACAATACCTTCATTTGACGCCACTTTACTTTCTGTTGTTTGCCTGTTTTTCTTGTGTTTACTGTTTGTTTGTTTTGCTTTTTTGCTGCAGTAACAATGTAATTTTCCCACTGTGGGATGAATAAAGTATCTAATCTAATTATTGTTGTTATTATTATGGTTGTATATATGTTATTAAACTTATTCTCAGAGTTATTGGTGTTATTATATATATATATATATATATATATATATATATATACACATATTATATACATTATACAATATATATGATATATATTATTTTCTCATGATAGTTTGATTTTGATAACATTAAGAAAGTATCACGTTGCAATTGATTTTGATAAATACACATTCAAATATTCTACTTTTTTATCATTTAATGCATTATTGAAGTATTTAATGTTTTGTGAAATGTGTCAATATTGTATTTCATAATTAGTAAAACCAAAGATTAAGTTCATTATGTTTAAATCGCTGCATTTCGCCACATCCATTAAGGTTTCTAGTCCCACATTGTATTAAATGAGTTGGGTAGTGGACGGTTGGAGACTAGGCGGAGTTAAACGTTTAACCCCGCCCCTCAATGTGTCTGCGGGTCTGCAGTCAGGGGTACATGGGCAACCTTGCATAGTGCAGTTATAGCTGGTAGAGAGCCACAAAGTGAATGCAGAACTGCAGTTCACCCTGTTACTAGTAGATGAACCACTGAAACGATTTTGGAAACATTAGTTTAAGGTACAAAAGATTTTTTGGTGTTGCTTTAATACCACACACTGTATTTACATTACAATCATTACGGACTTGGTTTTAGTGTGACGTAGACTATTTCACTTCACTCAGCAAAGTGGAGCTGTGCCTACTATTTTTGCCTGTTTCGGGGCTCTGGACATCTTAGGGACAAAGTGATGACTGAATGTTGCAACATGTTACAATACCCCCACATTTCCCCCTGTTGATCTTCCCCTAGAACACAATCAGTTGTTTACATGCAATTTAAGTACACTGACAACAACCCCTTAATCATTCATCACTTTATCAACTTTATTGAATTCTCTTTTTTTTTACCACACATACAATTGGACACAGTAACTTTAGTGACATCATCAAACAGTGATCCAGAACAACAGGGTGTTTTACCATAGAGGCAGAATCAATTAAAAAAGGATTCTACTTATATGTTAATAATACTGAAACACGACAGAGGGGAGCCACCATGTAAAAACATTTCAAATACTTTTTGAGTCAAAGTAATTGTACACCTCACTGCAATAATCCTCAAAACAATGGGACCTATGGATGGTGCTAGATAAAGTCAGAGGGGGGTGAATGAGACAAAAGTTTTTGATCTTGGCTCCAAAATGCCGCTGTTGAATTCACAGTTTAAACCAAAGGAAGTCACTGAATCCTCTTTAAAATGGGGGCTGTTTTTGGCTTTTGTGGCTAGGGCAAAGTTTCCAGTTGAAGAATAAGTCAACCAAAGCCCTGAGTGAGAAACTCTTACTTATTCCGTTGAAGCCAAACCTGAGTTAGCCCGGCTCTAACTCTGCGAAAGCCCTGAGTTTTGGCCTGCGTATCAGACCATATATCACATATGAAGGGGAATGTTTTTTCTGTCTTTTTGTGTGTGTGTGTTGTGTGTGTGCCGCCCGTGTGCTTGCTAATGCTGCATGCTGCTATAGAGTACTGACCCCACTGCTTAATTTTCCCAGCTAACATCTATGGGGCCCCACAATGTTCAATATTAAATAATCAAATAAATAAATAGTTACAAAATAAATATTCACATGAATGAACTGCGTAACATACAAATAAACAAATAAATTAATCATTTGTGAAATTAAGACTAAAAATTATTAAAGCTCCAATTATTATTATAAAATGCTATTTCATCATAAGTAGGTTAATGAAACAACATCAGAGTAGAGCTTTTTAGGACTATTTATTTATATATATGTTTCAAAATGCCCTTTTATTTCCTAATGGCATCTTTACCAATAACACTTATGTCATGTGTCTTAATGCCGCTTTTCCTGACAGTGAGTAATATATATATATATATATATATATATATATATTACTATTATATTATGTAATTTAATTGTTAATGTTGTTATATACATATATCTAACAACATTATATACTGTACATCAAACAGTACATGTATGTAAATTGAATTGTTAATGTTATTATAGTAATAAAATATTGAATAAACATTTCAAAGTAATGTGTTAAGAATTGCCTAGTTTTCCCAAAATGTTAGTTCTTTTTATTTATTTTACACAGTTTATTCACAAGCTTATTTATTTCATAATGTCTTATTAAACATTGAACACTTTGGGGTTCCATAAACACTTTCCTAGAGTTTTTAAATATAATAAACCTATCAAATATGTCCAAGTGAAATACTTGTGAAGAGCAAATGTTGTGAAGGCACTCAGGCCGCGGATCAGTTTTCGTTCATTTGCAATGAAGCAAAAATAAAAAGATCTTAGACCTGCCACTGGGGGGCAGCTTAAGTATGTTGTTGTTGTTTTAAGTATCATGGCAACCACTTTAACAAGTCCGTCTGGTGATGTCACATCCCTGATTCCCCAGAAAATTAAAAAAGCCTGGAGAACAAAAACAGACCAGAACATAAAAAGACCAAAACCCAGCTGGAAAACAGACACACTGGACGTACAGTAACACGGCACTGAGACTAGTGGCACTATGAGATGGCAGAGACGCGAATATTATACATGTGTCAAAAAAATAAATCAAGATCTTCACCAAATGTGTCATGGGCATCAGCATAATCTTCATCATTAAACAATGAATCAATGATCCCCACTCGTCCTCTTCTCCCACTCAGTCCACTGGTCTGAAAAGGGCCCGTCCTCTGAGGCTGAATCCTACTTTTTTGGCAGTGGGGGCAGCTTGAGGAAGAGAGGAAGAGGAGGAAGAGGGAGCAGGGGTGGCGAGGGTGGACGGCGGCACGGCCGGCTGGCGAGACAGGAGCTCCTTGAACACCGAGTTCATCTGACGGCTGATCATGTCCTGAGAGAGGAGGAGGAGGAAGAGGAGGAGGAGGAGGAGAAGGAAACAGCAAAGGCAAAGAATGACACGCAGGATAATGAAAGTATACTCTCAGTGACGCTGATAACACCTCCCACTGGACAAGGAACCTGTGACCAGTGACAACTGCAGAAGATGCATCATGAATGATGAGTTCAAGTTCATCCAGAAGGTGATCGATGAAATCAGGCAACTGAAGCCAAATTATTTATGTAATTTCCCATTAATGTTTTTCTTGCACAATGACAGGCATTATCATGTTGAAAATACTCCTACATCTCTGGGGAACATGAATATGTAAATCCAGTCTGGTATTTAAAATATGTTCTGGAATCAATGCATTGATCTAAAAGTATTAAAGTACTCATATTAAGCTTTTTGGCTTTTCCCTTTGCTTAATTGCGTTATGTATCTTTTTTGTGCATGTTATAGGTTTACAAAGTGAAAAAGCCCAACGTCCCCCCCCCCAAAGTGAGTTACCATCTCTAACAGAAGACACAGTTAACAAACTGCTCCAAACAGCTCTGTTGTAGTCCAGCCTCCACTTCCGTGACAAACATGCCTCACTTTGTAACACACGTTATAATGCTTGCCTAGCTGCATAATAATGAGTGGCTCGTGGCACGCCCTCATACTCTTCTCCTTATTGGCTAGTAGTTCTTCCCTAGCTACTGCGCTTATGCAACTCCCAACAAAGATGGAACAAAAGTGTGATGCCTCACTCTGTAGCTAAAACAGAGAGCGTAACAAACAGGGAGAAATGATGAGCTGCAGATGTCCTAATTGGGGTTTAATGTTATGTGCTTTCCAGCATCACAAAACTATTTTGCTATGACTGTGGCACTCATTCCAATGATCAAGCTGAGAAAAAAACATCCCATGTATTAAACCTAAGAGATTTATTGTGCTCTTGTTCTTCTTTTACTGTGAATATTAAAAATGACTCTACCGACTCCTCAAAACAATTCCTCAAACCTATTTAAAATATTTTTTCAAATGCGTTTCTCTTGCACTGCATGTTTTTGTAGCAACACATATACATGTGGTAGAGAAGGGAGATTTGTGCAGACGCAAGGTCTATTTTCTTTTCACTGAGTAAATGTTCTGTATAACACTGCTGTCAGTGGAAAACGGATGTGTGCATGAATCATTCACAGAGAAAAAGAGAAAGTCAGTACAAGAAGTGTGATTATATTTCCTTTCAAGGAGGTGTATCATAGGTGTCTTATCTCTAAGCTTTGACACCAAAACACAACAGGATGTAGTTCCAATAGTGGCATGTAGCACAGTAGCATGTTTAACCACAACAAAACTTAACTCTGAATTCAGTACAGTCATCCAGTCCATAATTCAGTCAGATTCCAATCTGCTTTTTGGAACAGAGCCTTACATGTGTCACTAGCCTCCTTTGGTATAACAAAATTACAGAGTTTGATTGACTGAATTGAAAAGTAAGTAAGGAGGCATAATTTACAGTTTCTCAGGTGTGATATATCAGCCTGAGTCCAGGATGGACTACCAACCTTGTCGACTGCTGGTCTGTCTGCCTGACCGAATGGAAGTCTGTCTGTGGTTTTGAAGCTGCCCTGTCTCACAGTGTCCAAAGTGTGTCTTCGCTCCTGAGACCTAGAAGACAAAAGGTAAAACTGGTAAGACAAAATATAGTGTCCCTTTTTACCAGGCTATCCTCCAGGTTGCAGTGGAGGAGGGTCTGGCTGGTCCACATAGCATTCAGGGATGGGAGAAAAACCGGCTCTGGTTTATATGCAATCCTTCAAACCAATCACAATGTGTGGCGCTAAGGTCTGCACAGAGCCGCTGCTAAATACTGTAGCCTCAGAAAGGAACTTGTTTTGGTGGAACGTGTACGTTTAAAAGTAGTTTTAGTTTGGCAAGAGACAACTCAGATTGTACAGACAGTCTAGCTAGCTGTCTCAATTTACCATGCATAATGTAAATAGACATATACAGTATGTCATATCCAATATATCTCCATATATTAGAGACTATATACCTCTATGTGTTTGAGTGATAAACCAAGCAGAGTCTTGTCATACGTTATACAATACATGCATACAGCCTTCATTGTGTCCAAAGTGTGTGTGTCAGTCTTACACTGGCAGGTGTCGTGTGGCTGGAGATGTTGGCTGCTTTCGATTGGGGCTACCCTCACTTCCTCTCTGTCTCCCAGGCAACGAAGCACTGTCGCTGTTCACCCGCATCCTGTCGAGACATAGACTGAAACTTTGTAACTTTATGTCGTGTGCATTCATGTGCAAGTTTGTTTGGCTGTGTGCAACAATGTTAGTATTTATGTCTGTGTGTGTGTATTTTGCTGTCTACATCTATTGTGTGTGCTCATGTGAATGCATTCTTATATTGCGGTGTGCATCCAATGACGTATGTGTGTGTGTGTGTTTGTGTGTGTGTGCGTGTGTGAATACCGAGTTGTGTTCTCCGTCTGTGGATCTTCTGCTGTCAGGTTTCCCGTGCTGCCTCCTCCTCCTCCTCCTCCTCCTCCTCCTCCTCCTCCTCCTCCTCCTGCATCCTCTCTTTTCCCTCTCTCTGATCTTTAAATACAGGATGGGAAGGTTGAGTGACAAAGTAATTGTAGGAGGGAGCAGGAGCAGAAGTGACCAGATATTTAATATACTTTCTAGACAAGGTAGAAATCTAAAGTGGGTGGACAAAATAATGAAAACTCCTTACCACACATTACATAACAATGCAACAGCGCTACAAAAACACAACTTTTGTGAAACTTGTGGTATTCAATTGTTTTGTTGAGCGTGTGTAATGTTAATTTATGTGTATGGCATATTTCCAGGCTTTGGCTTTTAGCGGTGTTAATAAATCATATTCCACCCTCTGTTTATATACCATGCACTTTGTCTGTACAACTACTGTAATCACTATGGCCAGGGTTAACTGTGGATTGGTTTAGGCCAAACACTTCACACACAAGTATAGAATACTAAACTGAGGTTGAAATACTTATTCATTATATGTGTCTAAACCAGTAGTGGTTGAAAAACCTTTTTTAATCTGTGGGACGTGCTCAAGGTGATTTGTCTTTTTTCAAGGCACCTGTCATCTGGGTCTGCTGAGGGTTGAGATGCCAAACTATTCCTTTAATATAAATTGTGCCCTGTTACCAAACTGCGCCTTGAAAATAATCCTGAAAAGTACAGCATTATTTTAGCCATCACTTCAATAATTTGTACCGTCTCAAACTGAGAAGGATGCCTCCAAGATCCATTTCAAGATCCACTTCTGTATTGGCAATGGTTCTGGATATGGCCGCAGTGGTTGGCTGAATGGTTCTGAAGTAGAAATGTCACTCACCCATCCAACATGCTGATGTACTTGTGAGGGATGAGACCCTTAACCCCTCCCGCTTCGCCTCTCCACCAATCACAGGAGGCCTTGCTGTAAACGATGAGAAGCTCTCCCTGCTTGAAGGATAGCTCTGCTGGAGATCTCGCCACGTAGTCAAACATGGCCACTGCCTCCCACTCTGTACACACATGCACGGTTACAATTAACTCGAGCACATAATTAATCTCAACTAATTCATGCATGCTTATGCATCATAATCAAATCCAAAATATCTCATTCAAAATGTAAATGTGGTTTGTGGTACATTCATGTGAAGTAGGCTATGGTAATTTAGGCTATTGTTAATCCAGACTTTGGTGTGTGTGTGTGTGTGTGTGTGTGTGTGTGTGTACTTTACTGCATGTACACACCGTCCTCACTGGGCAGTGGCTCAGTCTCTCCGTCTCCCTCCTCTGTGATTGGCTCACTGCAGACAAGCATTAAGAATGAAACTCAGTGATGCACAGTTCCTTTTTCTGTTTGTCACACAGACCAACTGTCATACCACAGGCTTCCTATTTACAATAATCACTTCTCTTATGTAATTTCACTTAATACAGTACTTCATACTGGGCCCAAGTGACCCATAAAACCTCAAAAGCAGTTATAATCCTATGTCAAATGTCAAAAATTGGATTATATAAATGTTCATGATGAAAACAGATACACTTAGCGAATTAGCCAAGAGCTGATTTGGGGGTGTTTCCATGGACACTGTTGATAGGCTGGAGGCTACAGTTCAAATTTAGTGAGCAATCAGCTTAATAATATTAAGCAGTTTTTACACAAAGAGTGTCTGTCTAATGCCTGTGGCATGGCATGGCATGAAATTCTGTTTTTGAGGATCAGCCAAGAAAAAAGGGGCTAAGGTCTACATACTTGGAACCAGACTAGAGTCGTAAACTCTAAATAACCAACAAATCTTTGGGAAGATGCAAGGCTGTTGCCCTGTGGTTTATTTAGAACAAGAAGTGCAAAAATAAGCAGAGATGATATTATGTTTAGACATGAGTAATGGAAGCCAGTTTGATCACATATTCAAGTTGGAATAATTCAACAAATCAACCAGATTTGACCAAATACGTGATTAGCCAAGCTCCAACACTGTAAAAGTATGTATCAAGCAAGTCAAAAAAACATATGTAACTAAAACAAGGGTGGCACTCATAGAGCGCAGACCTCCACTAGGGCCAATTCACATGCTCTTCAGATCCTATTTCCCAAGTTAGGAAGTCGTTCTTCCGATTCCGGTGTGTTCATAAGCTTTAAGTAATAAAGAAACAACATGAACGCTACAAAGAAGACGTGTTGTGTATTATTGCTCAGAGCATTTAAACAACATGTTGATGCTGTGGATGATTCCAAAATTTGCTGTAGAACAAACAACAAATAATATTAGGTTATAAGGTTACAATAATTAATTAGTATGGAATAGATTATATATATATATACACTGTATAGACTGTATATCTCCAACCTGGCCTGGGTACGCCTGGGAAAGTACCAGATAAGTGGATGAAGAAGGATGGATGGAGACTATATATACTGTATGTACTGTGTATACTGTATATAGTGTATATACTGTATATACTGTATATATATTGATGTTAAGTGCATTTCAGCACAATTACATCAACGCCTACTCATCTCTTACCAGTACTCTTGCTCCAGGGTCATGTGCTTCTCGTAGACGGGGCCCGGCAGTTCTGATTGGCTGGGGAAGATGATGTCATGTTGGAGGATCATGGTTTTGACAAGATCATTGACCTGTGGTTGCCTAGCAACAGCATCATCAGAATCCAAACCCCTCAAGAGGCTTGGACCGAAGCAAACTGCCAGGTTGTAGGGCAGCATCATGTTCTCATCACTGTACTGGGACACACTGGGAAAACCCCCCCACACACACACACACACAAACACACACACACACACACACACACACAACTTATTGTTTCTTATGCTAATTAAGTTTTATTACCATAGCAAATATTACATTAAAAGAGTCCCACTTGGGTATGTCGTAGCTTACTGATTGAGGAAAGCGAAAAGGTAGCGCATCACGATGAGGAGAGGCCGTGGGAAGGTGGAGACAATCGCTTTAATCTGGAGAGCTTTCTCTGTCACCCCCTCGATTTCTGATCATGACAGAAAGGAAAGGAGCACGAGGTTCAAAGGTTCAGCTATTATAACCACAAGTTGTATTTGTTGCAGTTACAGTTTCTTCATGCCTGTAGCCATTAGAAACTGTGTCAGAGGCATAAATCATTTAAAATTCTGACTTGAAGAAAGTACTACTTAAGTTTGGGGGCTAGGTTGATTTAGTATGCCACTGCATGAGTAAACAACCTGCAGGCAGGCTCATGAACTTGATTAGCTGTGCAAATTGTGACTAGTTTCTGTTTTTTTTAAATCGGGCCTACAGGAATAACAAGAACACAGGCATCAGACTGCAAACAAGAAAGTGGGATGCACCTGCAGAGAGAGTAGGAATCACACTGCCTTGCTGTATTGCAAGGGAATCAAACCCAAGTCTCCCACACCAAAGGCATGTGTCATATTCAATGTGCCTGACTGATTTCCGCCTATGCGTAAAGCTACTACTAAAGCTGCAGAAAGATCAACCAAAATTTGCAGGATTATTTGAAGGGCAAAAGGTTCTGCAATACTTGAATGAGGGGATAACCTAAATCAAGGTAGGATAAGCATTTAGAAACAAAGTGATGCATGAATAACTAAGTAGTCTATTTCCTCAATGTTCTATTTCTGGGATAGCCCCGGCAGGAAATTCCGCTAGGTGCATGTCTTTTCACCGATGTCCGTTTCCTTCTGCTTTCTTTGTGTTGGAATTTTAAACTCCGGACAACTTATGAGGACCATGGTAAATATGGTAAATGCAGGGTAAATCCAGACAGCTGGCTAGACTGGACTAGATCTGTCCAGTCTGAGGTTTCTCTCGCATGACCAAAACAACTTCTGAACGTACACATGTTCCACCAAAACAAGTTCCTTCCTGAGAGCATTTTGATTGGTTTAAAGAAAGGCCAATACATCAGAATGTGTATTTCTCCCATTCTGAAATGCTGTGTGGACTAGCCAGACCCTCCTACGCATCATGTGGAGGATGGTCAAAGCGAGACAAACATCTGTTGGCGTTTTTCCACTGCCTGCTACCTACTCGACTCGCCTCGACTCTACTCGCCTTTTTTGGTTTTCCATTACAAAAAAAGTCCTCCGGTACCTGCTAACAGGCACTTCTTTTAGTACTATCTCAGTCGAGGTCCCAAGCGAGATGAGACAATATCAAAAGGTGATGTAAAAAACCTGCAGACTACTGATTGGTTGGAGAGAATTGTCACTATTCCCTGCGTAATCATTGCTAGCGACAGACAGGGAGGTGTCCTGAAGACAACCCGGCCTTTTTAAATAGTTTAGCCAGTCTTTTTTTTTTTTTTTGCTGCCTCCAGCTTGTTTTGAAACTAATTTGTCTTCTGGTTGTGGCAACAGCTACATGCCAATAATCAAAAGCAACACACCTTCGACGTTCTGTGTGTGTGTAGCAATGGGTCACAGCAGTTTCCTGCTATGGCAACCAGCCTCCCGCTGGTCGTCACGCGTGAGGCAGTACTGATCTGCAATCGAGCCGAGTCGAGGCGAGTCGAGCAGTTACTATTAATGGAAAAACGCCACAAAAAACCAAAGTAGACATGATAACCTCCAGGATCTGAGAACAGACATAGAGGTTTAGAAGGGGGACTTACGGCCACACTCCAACAGCTGAGAGTAACTGTCGTAAGGGAAGAGAGGAGGCTCAAGGCCCCTGAAGTAAAGCTTCAACACACCGGCCACAGAGTCCAGGTCACACTCGCTGTCTGACAGCGGATCCTCTCCTACAGGGAAGGAAACACACTTGTTAGATGATGCATACACAAAAGCCTATGTACACTTTTTTCAGGCAGAAACAAGACATACAGTCAAATGCAATAGGGCTGTAGAAAAAGATGTGTTCCTCAAAATGTCTAATTGTTGGGATGTATTATTATATAATTAGAATGTGACTATTTATATTGCCAAACTGTAGGACCGTTTTGTAAAAGCAACCCGAGCTTTTGATTACAATTATCATTCTGAAAGAGCTAAGAAAGCGTGTGGAACACAACAACACTGACGCTGTGCGCTCCAATGTAAGCAGTAGGGGTTGTGTTAGCGATGACGCCAGCGCATCACCGAAACATGATTTTAGACCACTCAAAAAAGTCCTGCAAGGAGAAATGGTGAAAACTGTTAAACGCTTAACAGCCCAATTCAGTAATGCAGAGGTTACAGTTTTCACATTTATCAACAAGTATTTTAGAACATAATTAATGTGTACAGTAAAATAATTCTAGTGACAAAAAAAACGTTTAAATAAAAGAAATCTGTGGAAAAAGTGATGCAATTTCAGAAGCTTATTTACCTCGCTCAAATGCATCTCTGATGTGGTTGACCTCCCTCTGTGACCCGGGGACTCTAAATATCCCTTCATGGTGGAGGCCTGAGATACACAAACACACACACACACACACACACACACCCACATTATATTACATGCTAGATTTTATCATAGATGAACGATGTTCCACACAGGATTGCACACAGATGCACAAAGGTGTAAATCCATCTTCTCATTCTCAGTGTCCAACGTTCTCTCAGCATGGCTCATTGCTCTGATAAACCCTAGTATACCATAAAAACTGACTCACCATGAAGGTTAATGAAACGGATGCAGCTTTCAACCACCACAGGAATCTGCTGCCCAGAGCTCTGGAGAATAAAGACGAATGAAGAAGGAGTTGTGAGAGCACAGATAAAGATGCAAAGAAAGAGGATGTCAACATGAGAAATAACAGATAGAATAACAAGAAGAGAGGAAGACACAATACAAGGAAAACAGTGATTAAACAGAGGACGAGAGTTACAAAAGCTTAGGAACAACACTGTCACTTAATGTTGCTGCCAGGGCCGTAACCAGGATTGTTTTTCATGTGCCAAAGACACCAACATTGGTTTTCCCATTTTATTTATTGAGCTCCATACTCAAATCTATTAACTATTACAGTAACTACAGGAGTTCTTTGAAGGCAATCGTTCTGGAAATCAACAACTGCCTTAAATTTAAATATACTGAATCTAAAAATGAATTAAAAGAATAGTTTGACATGTTAGGGAACAGTCTTTTTTGCTCTCTTGCCAAAAGATATATTAGCAAATCAACAACACTCCCGTGTCTGACCATGACATGTAAAGCTAGAGCCAGCTACGATGGCATCGCTAGACACATTCGCAAGTTATAATAAGTCTGGAACATCCCACTCGATTTCAATTTCCGAGGGGCGTGATCAACGGCACAGACCGAAATGCCTCTGGATGCTAATTAGATAGACCTCCAACCAATCAGAGCGAAGAAACGTAACCTACAACCAATTAAAGTTACACTGACGTGTTGACGTTGAGCTCTGAGCAACAAATGCAAGATCTGCATACAGAAAGAAAAATGTCTGCCTGGTCGCAAACATTCTCAAATTACAGCTATTTTAGTGTACTGTTTACACTGTGTACACTAAAATGTGTTTGCTAAAACATTTTAGGTGAGAAATATGCAGCACAATGACAAAAACTGAATTCATATTCGATCAGCACCGCCCAATTTGACAGTTTAATCTGAGTTTTGTAAACATGGTGCGTTGCGCTGTACGCTGTGTGCCGGCTACGTTCCAGACTAGCGTGACGTTCCTCTGTCAGTCATTGTCTAAAAACCCGCCCCATGTGAGATAAACGGTTGTGATTGGTCCGCCCAGGGCGAGATGTATCTGCCAGAGTAAATAAAACATGAGCTCACAGATTTGTTTGGTGACCAAGCTAAGAAACAGCAGCTGAATTGATAAAATTGTTTAATCCAATTGGAGTATACAATTAATAGACAATTATTTTAATCATACATTATATAAAAAGACGGGTTATGGTTTTACATGGAGGTACTTTCATTGAACAAAAAGTTTTTACTTTTTGAAAGAGGCTAGCTGTTTCCCACGCTTACAATCTTTGTGCCAAGCTAAAATAACTGGCTTATTTATCATCCAGACACGAGAGCAGTACCAGCCTTCTTATCTTCTTCTTCTTATAGTGTTGAGTAAAAAATGCAAAGAAGCATGGTATTTCCACAAATGACAAACTATTCATTGAAGTGTTTAAACTTCCCCGTGTTGCTACTGTAAACCCAACATTCCCAAAAACATAATCCAGGAACATGACCTCGGCGGTACGGCCCTGGTCACTGCGGGGGAAAGCCCACCGGCATTCATGCAACAGAAGCAGTCCCAGACGGGGTTTGGTACCTGTGTCCGAGACATTCTCCTTCTTCTTCTGCACCAAGCCAAGCACAGCAGAGAGGAGACAGAGAAAATGCACAGATTAGAAATGGCAGAGTTAGAAATAAGGGGAAATAAAGACTTAAGCAGTGGGAAGAGGCGCACATAAGCACACACACACACACACACACACACAAACACTCTCAAAAGAGTAGCCAAGAGAGGAGGCAACAAAGAGGCCAGTGCATTTTAATCCCTTTCACGAGAGAGGAGGAGATAAAAAGGGGGGGAATGGATTGAAAGGAGAGAAAGCCAGCGATAGACTATAAGCATCGCCATACACATGAAGGCAGGAGTAAGTACACTGAGGGGATGAACTGTCAGTGTGTGCATGTGCCGCTAAAAGCCCCCACCAATTCTTTTGCTTCAGTGTGACAGGATTTTCTAAATCGTTCCCTTTGGAGGGTTGAACAGCGGTGCAGTGCAGTGCAGCAAGCAAATAAAAACGAGGTCATAAAAGGGAAATATTTCAAAGAGATGTTGTTTCTTATTTGCGTGTGTGTGTGTGTGTGTTTGTGTGAGTGTTACCTGTATGTAGGAGATTATGTCTGTGGTGAAGAGTGTGTGGCAGAATTGGGAAACAGGTCTCGACTTCCGAACACGCAGTGACCGAGCACAATGCATTCTGGGAAATATAATAATAAAATGTATGATGCCATTTTACATGTGGGTATTAATACTCAAGGTCTAATGCTATTTTCTAATTGTTATTATCAGCTACAATGCACTTCACATTCCCCACTGTCAAAAATCTGCTTTTTAGACATAATTGAAAATTGCCCAAAAGGCCATTTTGGTTGAAATTTGGTCAACCCTTTCCTCTTTCCTTGTCCTCTCTGCTCTCTCCTTGTCTCTACGCCTCTCTCAGTCATACTCTTTTTATTCTTAGCTGTGTAATTACACTGTTTACCTGGAAGGGTCACTGTCGACAGCCTCCGCTGGAAGAAAGAGACAGAAAACAAGTGAAAGAGTGAGGTGGGGTTTAGGGATTATTAAAGGAGATCTCCCCTGATTTTACACATCAACGTCTGTTTACAGGAGATGGGGAGTACTACTGCATATGTCAAAAAAAAGTTCAATAAACCTTTTGTGGCTACAGAGGGAGTCTCATAAATGTCCTCCTCTTGAGTCAGTGTTGGTTAAGTTTGAAGACTATTTTGACAAGTTTAAAAACAGAAATGTCTTTTTGGGTTCAGGCACAAATTGTTAGACCCGTGAAGACCTCAACTTTTTAGTCTGCCTCTCATCTTTGGTTGAGGCTCGAGGCTACATTAGCCTTTACATGCATGACACACCTGAACCTCCGATCCATCTGTCAGCAGTTGAGTTCCATTGTGGGGAAAGTAGGTGCCGGGTGCAAAGCGGAACAAACATAAAACACTACACTCAAATAAGCTGTGCGATGTGGGTGTTTTATAGTGGAGTATATAGGAAATAAAATTAACAGCGAAGAAATCTAAGATAAGCACTATTTCCATGATAGAGAACAGTTTCCTGCCTCATAATAATTATTTGTATCTCCGCCGGGGACAACATGTATCCTCCCTTGAAAGGCATCATCTACTTCGCCAATATCCTAGACCATAAAGCACAACAATTATATACTTAAAATAGAGGAACTTTAAAATGAGCAGAGTGTTGTAACGTGAACAGGGGCCAAAATAGTCAGGAGGCGAAATAGTCGAGTTGAGTCAGAAAAAGTGATCGTTCACCGGCCGATAACAGTCTAGTATAGGCACCAAAACGCCTCGTTAAATTTAGGAAAAAAATCTGATTTGGATTAAAACACTCCCGAGGATTGAACGCTGATTTCATTCGTGCATGTTTTGTTTTTAATCAAACCCCCCCATTTGGGCTTTCTTCACAAATTGCACCCGGATAGTTGTACCTTTCTGTATGGCATCTTGTAGAAGGTCATGTTTGGCTTGAAGTTTGACGTTCAGAGAACTGCTGATGAGGAAGTCCTTCACTTTCTAAGACAAACAAAAGTTGAAAGATATTACACTTTACCCTAACTGTTGTAGCACAGTCTCGGAAACTCTGTTGGGATTCTAAAAACAAATTTATTAAAGCTCTAATGTGAAAGAAAAGCCAAAAAAAATCAAAAAATAAATCATCATTAAATCAAACTATGGATTTAGAATTTCATACAAAATGATTTTTATTCAAGTGTTGTGCCAACGCATTTAAACAACTGAATCCTTCCACTGAAATGTTATTTACTCTTTACAAGAACATTTACAATGAATAATATCACATTTCATCTACTGTCATTTGCTGGTTTTATTTTTTGACTTGCTTTTAATATGTCTGTTTTTATGTGTTGATTGTTTTACTTCACTTGTTTTTAATATGCCTGATGTGCTGGATCTATCATAAAGTCTCTTTGAGTTCAATGAAAATTGCTATGTATATGTAAATTAAATGTATTATCATTATTATTATAAAATTGATCTCCCAAATCCAATACAACAACACTAAGATATCAGTACTACTAGCGAAGTTACTGAGTGATCAGTTATGACACCTTAAAGGGTAAATTAAGGAATATGTAATCAAAAATAGAGCCCGATGATTGGCCAATACCAAGTTTTGCTTAAAAGGACATTCCAACAGCAACATGTGCACCACTAGCAAACGGCAACTCACTGTAAAATAGTAGGTCTCTGTCTCCTGCTGATTTGCTCGACGCTTGGCAATTGCAAGTTTTTGGGCAGTGTTTCCTCCAGGGGGCTCATTTGATAGGCTGCTGAGCACGTCGGGGGAGGGGTTACAGTCGCTGTCACACATATTGTCCAGCAGGGCTGTGAGTGTTGCTTTAAGCGTTTTACTGACCTGGGAAGGTGGAAAAAATGTTTATTGGTTAATTCATGTATATTTCCGAGATATTGTGTTAAAGGGATTTTTCTTATTTATGGTTCATCGTGTAAAGTTGCACATTGTCGCTAAGTGACAGAGTGAGTGAGTGACAGACACATGGGCACAGGCAGACGGACAGATCATTAAAGAAACAGGCAGTGAGAATGGTTAGCTGACCTCCTCTGTTTCCAAGGTGACGGCAGCAAGCCGAGACTGAAGCTGCTGGAACCTGGTCTCCAGCTCGTACCTCACCTGGCTCTCCGCACTCACCTCACACACCTGAAATGCGCAAACAAAATTTATTACAACACTACAAGGGACCATCACGTTCAAACCACTGGGATGTTGTTTGGAGATAGATGGGAGGGGATTTTTCCTAAAATTTGTGATGCTTTCATTTTAGGTCGACTTAGGTCACGGGAGCATGTCACAGTCAGCCATTGTAATCAAGAACCTGTTCTTAATGACTTGCCTGAAAAAAATAAAGTGAAATGAAAAGAAGTAGCTGATGTAAATT
Source organism: Etheostoma cragini (assembly GCF_013103735.1). Lineage (NCBI taxonomy): Eukaryota > Metazoa > Chordata > Actinopteri > Perciformes > Percidae > Etheostoma > Etheostoma cragini. Next base: position 24,478,439 of record NC_048413.1, read on the forward strand.
TAACAGGGTTAAACAAGTGCACTCATTCCAATGTATTGTTCCCCCACTGGCCCTGAATAAAGCCCCAGCCTGCTCAGTAATTCCAGTTCTTCACCTGGTCTCCCTCATGTGGATGGTAGTTAAATTTGAAAGGAAGGCAGAAAGCAGCATCGTGTTGCTGTAGCAACGCATCTCTGTCTCCACCCTGGTCCAGGGACGTCACGGCAGCCTCCAGCTGCTTGAGACCGGTCTCCTCTGTCTTCTGGATGCGCCACCTACTAGCCATGTAGCACTTCATCACCCTCTCCACGGACAGATGGAAGCCCAGGTCACAGCACTGCCAAGAGTTAAAAAAATAAAGAATGTGGTGACTTGGTAGGCTTTAAAAAAAATAAATGCATAGGGAATTCAACAGAAATATTGTGATTTCCCACAATCCCATCCCCATCCCCATCAACATCACCCCCACCCATCCATCCTACTTTGTTCCAGAGTGATCATGTAATCATGCAGACACACACATACCTACACACATATACAGACACACACACAAACACACACACACACACACACACACACACAAACTTTGACAGTTTAATCTGAGTTTTGTAAATATGGTGCGGTGCGCAGTGTGCCGGTTAAGTTCGAGACTAGCATGACGTTCCTCTGTCAGTCATTGCCTAAAACCTGCCCCATGTGAGATAAACGGTTCTGATTGGTCCGCCCAGGTCCGTTAATGTTTTGTCTTCTGTCTTGCAATAAAAAGAAGAAGAAAATAAAGAAAGAAATCCTATTATTCCAATTATTCTACCCGTACTATCTCAGCTTTTCTTTAAATAACAACAGGAAAGAGTGGCACCGAAAAGTAAATCTAAAGCAGTCAATGATCTCAGTCACATAATCACACACAGACAGTCACGCAACACAAATTGCATGTTGCTTACGTCGATGAGAGTGCTGATGTCCTGCAGGTAGTACTTGTTCATGGCTGCGTTGGCTGCTGCTAGATTCAGCAGGTAGTCATTACGAGCCTTGGTACACTTCAGCTGGTTCTCCTGTACTCTGCCATGCCTCTGTGCGTGTCATAAGAGCACACAACCATATGTTAATAAAAAGTCCTCTACAGGAGATAGATGCATTTTACAAAATTTTAAGTATATACACTTGAACAGACTTGTTGAAAAAACTGTTCAATACCTCTTGTGGCTCTCACATACACACACACACTTCCAGCACCGAAAAACACACTCACTTTTTCCATTAGTCTCTCCATCTTCTTGACGGAGCTCCGTCTCTGCCCTCCTGATTGGCCGAGGCCGAGCTCAGCTGACTTTCCGGTTTGTCTCTCCTCCAACCGTTCGGCTTCCTTCAGTTTCCCCTCAGCTATCAGACAGTCTGTGTGGTACTGGTTATATGTCTTCATAGCCTTTTTTAGCACACACGAAGCTCCACATTAGTCAGTGCGTACTAATACACCATTTTACATCATTACACACACACACACACACACACACACACACAAACACACACACACACACATGCAAAGACAGCAAAATGCTCACCGTCTGCATTTCGGTGGTGACCTTTAGCAACTCATCCTGCATCTGGATGCCAACTTCTTTGCTCTGCAATTTACAAAAGAAGATTCCTTGTCAAAAACATTTAACACTTGCCAAATTGATGTAATAATTACTTTAAAGCAATAATTTGACATTTTGGGATATGCACTTCTACACTTTCTTGCAGAGAGTTTAATGAGACCTTTAACTATGTATTGGGTAAATGTGCCTTCCTTCATGTCAATTCTGTCTGCTAGCAAACAATAAATAGACGCCTAACAGCAGCTGTGTAGTGGGATGCAGCCTTTAAGAAGACAAAAGTGGATACAAGCAATAAGACACAAGGCATCACCAGGTTACGTGTGCAGCCACAGCAAGCATCAAAAATCCAAATGTCGGTTTTAGGCTAACTATTTGTCTGTAAGTTAAGTTAAAGCCTTTTGACAGTATGAAACATGAGTTATAGTGGAATGTTTGCAAGGGCCTTAGCTTTCTTACACATAGCTAACATTAGCTTACTAACAGCTAACTTGTCCTCTCTGGTAGCATATGCCTAATCCTCTAACATGCTTAAATGTAATGTAAAGACTCCCTTTTAAAAAACAATTTTAAATTTCAGTTTTATTTTCACATCACCACACAAGTGAGTGTTGGAGGTTCAGCTAGGTGTATTTTTATACATTTTGGACAAAGCCAGACAAGCTGTTTGCCCCTGTTACCAGTCTTTAAGCTAAGCTAAGCTAATTGCTTGCTAGCTCTAACTTCAAATCTAGGGTACAAGTAATATAAATCTTCTACTGTACAGTACATCTACTGTAGCTCTAGGCAAGAAAGTGAACAGTCACACAACGTTGAATTGTTCCTTAAATTATAATTGAAATTACTGACAATGAATTAATTATCACATAAATAACACTACATGATATTAATAATAATGCAGCTCTCAGGTGAACAACAATTTTTCATAGCAACATTTTTCAAGCATCCTAATTTAGCCATTAGCACTCCTGTTGTTATCTTTTACAATTTTCATCAAACTACTTTGATGGTAACATTTAATACAGTGTTAACAGGGATTTTAGAAAAGCTTAAAGGGTCTCGCTGTGCTTGGCACTGGCCCTAACTACACCTTTTAGCTGCTCTGAAATGACTGTAGTGGCTTAATTACAATTCCGCTCACTTTTCAACTATGAGAAGGTGCAGAAAGTGTGTCTGACAACCAGTAATTTTAACAAGAAGAGCGTATGTGCTTTGACAAATTAATGAGATTGCAGATGCCAATGCAGTACCAAGACAGATAACAAACACGTACCGGGGGATTTTTAAGAAGACTGTGCCCAGTATGCATCAATACAGCTTATTTGAGGGTTGTGCTATATTACACAAATAGTGCATACATTTATGAAGATGGCATTGAGTCTTTGGCTTATTTTTATTTTTTTACAGGAGATAGAGCTGACAGAGTGGAGTGGTTTGAGTTGTTTATAAGTGTAATTTGTTATTAGGGTAGTAATCAGTTTGTTCCGCTCTGCTCCAACACAGTCTATAAGAAATTCCTGAAATTAAGTGAAATCATCCCTACTTTATATAAAAACACAAGACTTGGAAATGACTGTTAAGGACTTATTTCAGAAAAAGAATTGTCCTACAACCTTACTGTAATGGTTGGTAATTATAATTTAGTTTTTTCCTGAAATAGATCTTGAACACAGCAACACTGCCATACAAAGCTATACAGCTATGCATTTGTACATACAGGTCACAGTTTAAGGTTGATTTCAACCTGAAAAATATCCTTTGAGATAGATAATGTAATACTTAAAACTGCATCTAGCAGTTTTACCACGTTTCCAAATCTCAGCATTGCATATGATCAGTAAAATGTTATAATATCAGTTAAATAATATATCAGTTATATTATAATAATATAACAATAAGCCCCTGGAGGGCTTTTAGGCAATTTTCATTCTCTCTTTCCTTGGAAATTATGTACTGTGTCTTTTTAATGTTTTGTGTGTAAATAGTGAAACGAAACAATAGCTGCGAGGAATGATAGGAGGATGATCTCCAAGGTATTGTGTTGTCTTCTTCACTGTTTCATGTTACCAGATGTACCAATGATAATCCCAGACTGCAACAGAATATATACCGTTTATTAGTCCAACAGCATGTCTTTACAGCAGCCTGGCTAACACCCGAGATCCTCTATACTAGTGCATTTCAAACAGCGCCAATGAGACAAGACCGTACACACTACCTGTCTCCTAGAGGGGCGTGGCCTCGTTTGAAAGTGTAATGAACATTGTGTGGATGGATGAAAAGTTGTATTTGTATAATTTATTTATCATTTATTTCACTAATGTTAGATATTTACAAAGCTAAATTAGTTTTGTCTAGGCGTTCACATTGGTTGATGTTAGCTCATCTGTGGTGCCAGATCTTGCAAAAGTTTGGTCCTGAGACAGAAATGTGACTGTCTGGAAAATGCCATGGAATGTCCCTTGTGAGAAATGGGTCTAATATTTACTTTGGTGACTGTGGGGAGAAAGGATCGATCTCATGATCTGTATTCACGTTCACTTCTCCCATTAATCAATACACTCAGGACCTATTCTCCTAAAGAGGTTTGGCAGTGGCAGAGACAACTTGACACAGATAAAGGAAACTAGTCTGAGTTGGGGCATCCCGGTTTTAAACCGTCAAGAACACAGATTAGGAATGATTCTTTCGCCCCATAAAGTAAATATTGGACCCATTTTTCAGAAGCCACATACCTCCTAAACGTTTGAACACTAAAATGGAATCATCAGAGACTTGTTTCTGTCTCAGGACCAAAGTTTCGAGAGATCTGGCAACATAAATAAGCTAACGTCAGCTAACCTTCGTGAATGCCCTTAACAAAACGTATCTATGTGATGCTAAATATATCTTTAAGCTTTGTAAAAAACATAAACAGTATACATAACATAATAAAGGGGAGAGAGATGGGGAAGATGTGCAGGAAATTGTCACAGGTCAGATTTGAACCCTGGATCTCTGCGTAGAGGCATAATCCTCGATGTGTACGTGTGCCTGCTCTCCCCACTGAGCAACCCAGCCACTCTAACGTTACATTCTAACTTTTCCTAGATCCACAAGACGCCCACTACGCCTCAAACAAGGCCACGCCCATTTAGGAGACAGGAAGTGCGTACCATTTCATCCCATTGGTGCAGCTTGAAGTCGCTAGCATAGAGGATCTTTGGTAATGAATGAATGAATGTTTACTTTATTAATTCCGCAAGAGAAAATCACAATCTTTTCACTATGTTGTTATTACACGCATTACACACAGGCCTGAATTACACGCACATGCTCAGTACCTTTACATGCACTAATGGAGAGATGTCAGAGTGGGGGGGCTGCCCATGGAAAAGCGCCTCGAGCATTAGGGGGTTTGGTGCCATGTTCAAGAGCACCTTGGCAGTGCCCAGGAGGTGAACTGGCACCTCTCCAGCTACCAGTCCACCACCAATGCTAACAATGGAAGCTAAAGTTACCCACAATCCATCTAGTGTATCTTAACTACAGGATCCAGTAGCCCAAAATACACAACATGTCTAGTGTGTCTGTTTTTGCGTCCATGAGCCCTAAGATCAAAGACCCACTCACCCGTTTGTGCAGACGGTGTGTATCTTCCGTACTGTGGGCCAACCCCTGTGTGAGTGTGTTGCAGCATGTGTCACCCAGCGCTGCGTGTTCCCGGCTCTCCAGACGAGTCTGAGTCAGCAAAACAGACCAGACTTGACACACTGACTGACCCCACTGCTCCTTCCTGGAGAAAAACGAAAACAAAACACCACAGCCGAATGAAACACTGAAGAATCACCTAAGAAATGGAAAAGACACATTGTGCACTCCCATACTGGACTGGACACTCCCATACTGGAAACACACTTACTTCTTAGTCTTGTGGGTGAATCGCTCTGTGAGTTTGTCGAGGGCACGTGCGTATTCAGCCTCGATGTCGCCTCGGCGCCGGAGAAACTCTGAGAGGTCTGAGAGCTGCTGCTGTTTCACCTCCACCTGAGAGTCTAAAATCTTTATCTGGTCTGTCAGCTGGGCCCGCAGGTCTGACACACAGACAGACAGAGCCGGACGGACAGAGAAAGGGATGCATGGAGAGAACACAGAGAGTGACATGAGAACACATGAAAACACATGGGTGAACACACGTGTCACACACATTTACTCAATCTCCACTAAACTCCACTTAACTGTGATCATCAATTGGTGCATTATAAATCTACAACACTGCATCCAGAGCGTATTCTTCTCCAATGGTTTAGGACAAATGAAATCATAGTTAGTAGGCTACTTTTGTACCTAAATGCCACTTTGTGGTACTTGCACTTTATTCAACTACGTTTTATGTAACAGCCATAGTTACAGATTAACAACACAAAAACACACACGTGATAATCCTTTAAAATACAATCTATGTGATGTCTATGAGGTGAGCAGTTCCCCCAAAGAAGGATTTCTCAATCACAATACAGTATTGTTGAATACACACAGCTCACTTGTCATAACCCATGTAGACGCATACACTTTTGTGTTTCTAACATAAGGCTACTGTATGTATTACACACACAAACACACACACACACACACACACACACACACACACACATACACACACACACTTGTATGCATGAAAAAGGCTAACACAAACATTCTCTCAAATAACCCCCGTCTTTGCTTTGCTCTCTCACCTCTCTCTTTTTCTCTTTCCCTCTTTCTCCTCTTTTCTTACCTGTTCTCATCTCTCTTTCTTTTCCTCCTTACGCATCCCCCCACCTGCCCACAGCTCCGCCCACTCCTTCTTTCCCCTCCTTACTCTTTTTCTCCGTCTCTATGTGAGTAGACCGCCCGGGGCTGACTGGATGTGAGGAGACAGCATCGCTAATACTGCCTATAAATATACCCTTGTAGTACAGTACAGAGAGCCGCCCAGCCACGGCATGCACCATACAAAACACAATGCTGTCGTCATGTGAAAAATTGTGCATTGTGAACATTGGCTATGCTCATGTTTTTACCTTGATTGAAGGAAGCTATGCTCTCCTGTTGGCTTTTAGAGACTCAAGCTTAAAACAGTGGTGGTTCTGTGACGTGTTTCTGAGTACATACGTGCATGCAAACTTCATGCACAAGAACGTAAGAAAGAATCTATGGCTGGATGAAACTGCACACAATCATGCATGAATGCACATGTTCTATCGTGTGCACATGTGCTAGATCAGTGTAATAAAGACAGACGTACACAGGGACAAGCACATGACACACACACATGCAGAGGGACTTACCTTTCATCTGCGACTCATACTCGGCCAGACTCCCCTTCTCCCTCCTAAGCTTTACATGTGATGTCATCATCTTTGACCCCTCGACTCTTGTCTGTCACTGAGACCTTCCTTCCTCAACCCGGGGCCTTCTTGTAGCCTTTCAGTCTCTCCCTCGTGAAACCTTACAACCTCGGTGCTTGCTCCGGCTCTGTAGTCTGTGACCTTTCACCCCTGACCCCTTGGCCTTGCTGGTCTACAGCTGCGTGTGGAGCAACCGCATCAGTGTGGATCGGCTGCGCTCTGCAGGGATGTCAGTTGGGTCGATGTGTTCATGGAATCCCGAAGGTTTTTGATATGAATGCAGATCCATTGGGTGAAGCGGCCTGAGCAGCAGACAGAGGGGAGACAGAGGATAGAGGAAGAGAGCACGGTAAGAGACAAAGTGGATGACAAGGAGACAACAGGGGGGCAAGACAGGGAGAATTATTGAGACCAGAATGTGAAAATGAGGCCAGGGCGACAAGACCGAAAGGGACAGTGACACCAGAGAAGGCAGATTTAATAGGAATGGCAAAGTGTCGAATGGACAGTAAGAGGGCAAAAGTGACGGGGATGTGAGGAAGGAAGGAGGAAGGATGAACATGGGGGATGGGAAGATGAGAGGTGATGAGTAACATGGACATTCAAGGCCTTGAGGTTCGGGGAATGGCGATGTCAATAAGGGTAATACACAAGCAAATGCCTCCAATTATTTTTGTTTCATTTACACATTCCATATTACACACATTTCCATAATGACCCAACGAGACAGGTTGAGAATCTTCATCTTCCTTTCTACATAACATCCAACGATCAGTTCTCCATCAAATGTAGAGTTATTTTTTGGGATGACAATTTACATTTCATGGATTTCTTCTGTGTCACTTTCTATATATACAAATAGACTTAGAAATGTCCTGCTGTCTAAACTATGTGGTTTTGGAAAAGAAAACATAACTCTTAGTGTTATTTTTACTGTAAACATGGCAATTATTTCTGTTTCTCCACATGTATTTATTTTTATTAAATTTTTATGAACTTTTTGCACACTGACACTTAAAATGTATTTTTGACTTTGTACGTCTACTTGGTTTACCACACCCTCACATTGAGTTTGAAATATTTGTTGAACATAATTAGTTTTTATGTTCTGTGAAACAAACTAAAACTAACCTGAACTAAACTACCAAGCTTAACGTTAGTTACACACGTTAGAGAGAAACTCCAGCAATTTCAAACATCAAAGTTGGGTAAATTTCAACTTTTAGCACCACAATCTGCATATTTCCCTGGGCTTTGTATATAAACAGACAGAGACGGAAGAGAAGAGGAAGAAGAATAAAGACTGCAGAGAAATAGGAGGAAGAACCAGAGTTTCGGGGTTCAGTCAGAGGCTGAGCTGAACACAAAGACTTTATTCCGGAACTGAGGGCACCTGAAATATCTCCTCCCTCTTCCCAACTGCATTGGGTCTTTAAATAGAAAACACGCATGACAAACTTTGGGAATACAGTTAAAAGACATAGCTATTTACCATGCAGCAAGGTTTTATTGAAAAGATGCATTGAGATGCCTTATGGGAACTGTAGGACTAAGCAGCCAGTGGACAAAGCTCAGTTAAGCCTAAACTACTCTACGCACCAAAGACACAGTGATGAAAGTACATGCATTCATCAACATCTGCCTGAGCATCCACCGGCCAGACACCATCAGCAACAATGATCCTTGGAAGAGAATGGGCCAACAACCTGATGAAGAGGGGGTCAAGAGAAGAAGCCAGGCGCAACTAAGTAAGGTTCGAGCACCTGTGGGACAAAACTAGTGTCCCAGCTAGCCTTCATTTACAAGGTTTATCGAATTAGTTCTACGTGCACATGGCTAAATGCTTACAATGCATTAGACACAGGCATTTGCACGGCTGTTTAGTCAGCGTTAACTGTACTGAGACGATGAACTCACACATTGCCTCTTGCTTTTTAGTTTCACATAGGCAGTTAGGCACACACATCCTGTGTGTGTTCCTCAACAGGTTTCAAGCACACCACAAAAAGTGACAAAAGATTGCTTTCACTGAAAACATTGTTCCTCAACCAACCTCAGAATAATTTGTGTTTGGTAAAAAAAAGAAACAGTAATTGAAGGAAAAGATGGCCATAAAAACACACTCACTCCAACACTAAACAGATTGAAGGTGGCCTAGCTTAATGTGGTCACCTTTGACAAAGTAATGTGGGGAAACTTGATAAGGGCGTTGTTTTGATAGATCTGTGCTGTCAGAAAGTGGACAGTCATAGGTAAAGCCGACAATCATTTAGGACTAAGCAATGGCTGTCAGACTCTCATTTCCTGTTCCAAAACGGTGTGTTGGATGTGAGACGGTCACAGTTCCAGAAAGAACTAGTGGAGAGGAAATGGAGAAGTAGGGCAGAAAGATTTCTGAAAATGAGAGTGGAAGGGCCCCAAGACCTCGGGAGGCCTTAATCATCAGCGTGCAACCTTAATCTGCACAAAACAAAGCAAATGTAAATGATCGGAGAAAGAGAGGGGAGGGGGGTTGGGAGAGATTCAGCAAAAGAGAGAATGTGACAGATTTGCAAGGTAACAAAAAGGGCAAAAAGGGCAGACGTGGAGGTTATCTGGGAACAGTGTTTCATACCTTAAGTCGAGGTCATTGAAAGAAGGAGGTCATGTGTAGAGAATATCAATTAGATTGAAGACAAGAGAGGATACATGTGGTACAGTGGGATAACAGAACCTCATTGCTACTAACTAAGGGGATTTTCTGCTCATTTCTTCTGATGGAAAAAAATGAACCACGAAGCAGAAGTAATACAATTGGGATATTGTGTACGACCTACACTGTATGGGGATTTCCTGACATTGCTGAGATCCAACCACACTGTGCTACGTTGGCCCCGTTACGGTACTGTACAGAACGTTATCTTTTGCCATGTTTTTAGCTGAAATGTATCCCTTTTTTTTCTTACAGCTGCATTGCTCCTCAACAGCTGCCTCCTTTGAGTAGAAAATCGCCCCCGATCCCAGCAAACTTGGGACACAGCCAAACCATTGCTTTTGCATTGAAAATGTCAAAAACACAACATGTGCGTGTCAAGAGGACCCTCAGCCAGATGATCTCACTTCCTGACAAGTTGACTTTTGGGAACAACAAGGTTTCAGCTGAACTGCGAAAGCATGCGCAGGCCTTAACGTATCAACTTTATCAGTGCAGTGTGGTGCGGTGCACAAAAACTACTGAACACAATATGGCTACACACAATCAAGAACACAACAAAATAAAAGCATTAGAGAATGATTCATATGTGTGTGCACTGGTATCTTATATAGCAGAGTCTACTGTAGCTTTCCCACCAACATGACACGTAATGTAATTAGCTCGAATAATCAGCAGCAGACAGGACATGAGCTGTCAACATCACAGCTTACAGCAACTTCTGTTCTACATATCTCATCATGACCTGAAGCCGTTTCAGCAGGAGACTGAAAGGTGTTGCAAGTAACAGAAGGGCAACAGTGTCATGTCATGCCCTTTTAAAAAAACACATTCTTATACAACCATTCTAAGAATCAAAGTAGTACTTATCAAAACAGTAAACTAACCATAAAGAAGTACTCAAATCCTTTGCTTATGTAAAGGTAGTAATAACAAACTATACTAAATATATAGTAAACTATAACTAAAATACTCTGTACCTAATTAAAATTATCTAAGTGTTATCAGCAAAATGTCCTTAAAGTAAAAGTACTCATAGTACAACGCCTGCAACATTATTGCCATGCTGTCAATAATGTTGCAGATGTCATGACTACTTTTACTTTTCGTCCCTCGTCTGAAAGATATCTTAAAAGGGCACTCCAGCTTCTTTCAATGGTGAAAGGTAGCATCACACACATGTACTCAAGTAATGTCCTTATGTACAAAATACTCCTCTGCATCTCAGAGGTTAATATTCTAGTTTCTAGTTACTGTTCAGATTACAATTTTTTGGCTAGAAATGGCGATAGGGGGAATCCGAGCCCTGGGTAAGGGGCACAGGGCCAGTTTCTCCCCACCGGATGCTGATTGGTTTGGTTGGCTGGTTGTTCAAACAGAAACGCATTACTCTATCCATGGATTGCTCCATTGTTGCCGGAATTCCCGCCAGACTTCACTCATTTAGGCCAGATATCTGTTGCCTTTACCACCAAGATGATTCTGATTGGTTTAAAGAAATGCCAATAAACCAGAGCACATTTATCTCCCTGGAATGTTGTGTGGACTAGCCAGACCCTCCTCTGGCAAAGCAAGACTACTTGAAGCCTGACAAGATAGAGTTTTTTGTCATATGTGGTCCTGCGATCAATGGCGTAATTTTGGTTTCAACAATGGGAAAGGGGGGGTGAGATCGCCACATTTGAGCAAAATTAAAATTTCCAATGTCAAACACATCATTTACTTCAAACAATTGTTTTGAAACTATTTCTGCCTTTCCTGCATCAAGCTATGGTGCAAATGTCTTCATTCATGTTAAGGAAGTCATAATAGGTTTTTGGGGTGGGTTTCACTAGCCAGTTTTGATTAGTGCGGGGGGGGGGGGTTGTCCACGCCCCACTATAAATTATGCCTATGCCTGCAATTCTCGTGTGATCTTGGGATATCGCGCTATCCAGCTGTCGTTCAAGGTATGGCACTGTGGCCGTGAATAACAATGACAAGCTTATGTACATACAATAACTCAGCGTACAGCAGAAAAAGAAGAGTCAGGCCACATAGTCAGTGAACTGATGTAATCATTTAATTTACACAGCAGCAATCTTTATTATGTTTAACCACCATAAGCTACTGGTTAAACCAGAGACCAAGGCAAGGCTGTAGCAGCAAAAGACCGAGTTGAATTTAGGGAGAGTGAATTTTATCTCTGATGAATTTCAGATTCCATTTGTTAAAGAGAAGAAGATAAAGAAAAAAGTGCTTTTGTTTTCACTTTTTCAAAAGTTCCATAATCTTGGTTTAAGAAAAAATATGCACCACCAATCATATTCTAAGGCTGTGCACTCTCACAGACACTGAAGCTGATCCACATTGAACTGCTGAAAGTGAACTGACAGCTTTTTTATTGGCTGCTGGATTACAAAGCAAAATCTGAACGCAGCTCATACAGCCAACCTGACAACAACAGGTAGAGCGCCCTCACACTGGCACTGGCACCAGGCTTCATTTAGAATGTGTCTTGAGATTTAGGCCGATGCTAGATTAGCTAAGCAAAGTTACAAAAATCCAAATTCATCGTATCACTGACAAAGTTTGCTTCTTGCCAGAGTCTCTCTACACTCTTCTATATCCTTCCCAACTGCTGCTATTGCAACAGCTGCCACAGCAAACAGGAAGCCGTAGCAGAGCATGCCACCACACCATCTGTAGAGAATTACTGTGTACCTGCAAATCCCACAGAAAGTTTTCAGCAGCAGCTTACTCCTGGTTCTCATCACTGCCAAAACACACACAACAGGCGTGACTTGTTTCAAGGTGTCAGTGGAGAACTGCACATAATGCATCATATCAAAGAAAGTGTGGCCACCAAAAGATGTAACATTTATAACAAGAGTAGAAATGAATACTCCTTGTCTATGTGTATTTGAAAGTTTATTTGACACACAGTATAAGGTGGTTTTCTGATTCTGGCATGGTGCCTAATTGCAATAGCACTGAGGGCTGTTTTGTATCAGACAGGGCTGCAAAATTACCAATATAAAATCCACTGCCATTTCTCAGGTCATGCCATGGCTGAGTTTTACGTGGGGGTAATAATAATAATTTAACAGGTAATGTTTGTGGAATGCATACCTCTGCGTCCTGGCAGGGAGCATGGGTGGAAAAAAGATGAATAAAACAGTGAAATGAAAGGTGTTTTGGACCGTCGGCAATGTGAGGGCCGAGAGGCTGTCAGGTTGGCCACATCCGCCCCTCAGCCCCCGCTCAAAGCTCTACTTCTTCACCAGCACTTTCCCTGGATCTCTCTGGGACAGCACTCCTTACAGGCCAATTTAGATGTGGTTCTTCTGCACGACAGGTTGCATGAGTGAATCTCCTTTTGTACAACTGTGAGTTACTTGTACTTTATTTAAGTAATTCCATTTGATGCTATATTTTATACTTTCTATTGCACAACATTTACCTGAGGGCTTAGGTAACCCGTTTCTTTGCAGATTCAGATTGTGTTGCATTAAAGTGATGTTTACACAGTACTGCATAAAAAATTGTGAAACAGTAATGTACAATATTCTGAAAGGAACTATTGTGTATAAAGAGTTATTTCAATTTAAGTACTTTTATATTTTGAAGCTAACTCATGCATTTAAAAAAAAAAAAAAAGTTTTTACTGAAGTAAATGAAGTGAGTACTTTTTCCAACCAAAAATCGCATATCTCTGCTTATATTGTTTCAAATTGGAGGAAAATGTTCATGTTTCAGGACAAATGTTACTTAATGTTACTTACTGCATGTGCATGCTGCATAAAATGCACATACAAAAATATGTGATTTGACACACATTCTTCACTGGTACAAAGAGTATTCTGCATGATTTGTTATGTTTCAAATCAAGATGTCTGTTTAAAACAACTCAGCTGTTTTTAATGAAACAGTGAATGCACCATCATGCTGTTTGGGGACAGGCACTTGCATCTCAGACTGGACAAGACTTGCTTTTCTGAGCCCTTTTTTGTTTTTTAAGTAACCTGTGAGCTGCATTTGTATGATTTGAAATAAACTACTATCATGTTCTTAGCATGTTAAAGAAACTACCCCTGATACTGAAACTTAAAACCTACCAGAGCCTTTAACCTTGCAATACCTCAGGCTGGGCTCCTCTCTATCTATGTTGTTGCACAGTAAATCAACAACACAAAGGAAATGCTACTTTGTACACTAGATTCCTCAGAGGAATCAGTTTGAGCCATTTGCTTATCTTCATCATATTATAACAGAATGGGAATTAGCTGTCAGTGGTGTAGGTGATAAGCTGCTGAGGGGGGAAATTAAGCTCACTGCACAGGAGGGTTGAGTTATATTTACAATGACTGTAAATCGCCCCATATGGTCAAGGCGCTGCAACAGTGTTCCACACAATGGCCACATAAACACCTCAGCATAATTACACAAGCATGTAAACACACATACACATACATACACAAACAGAGCATACCACTGAAAATGGTGCACACATATTACATAATTGATACCCTTAACAGTCAGTAGCCTACATCCATTTGTCCACTCAGAAACCCCCGATGGGAATACCGTGTGCCTTTAAAACACTAAACTATAAATAAACACATAGACATGCTCACTTTAGTCACGCATGGACTTTTACACACACACACACACACACACGCACGCACGCACATAGTATTTATATATTTAAACACACAGGTTGTTATTGCATTCATGTGCAGCATGGCAGCCGTACATACCTCACTTTGTGGTCCTCTGCTGTCTCTTTCTATCTGTTCTTCAGCTCTCCTACTCTCTTCATCTCTCGTTCTCTCTGTCACACACACATACACACAGAGCAGTGTGTTTGAATCTGACAGATTTCTCTCAGCTCAGTGCCCTCCTCCCTCCCTCCCTCCCTCCCTCCCTCCCTCTCTCTCTCTCTCTCTCTCTCTCTGTCTTTCTCTCTCATTTCTCAGACACACACACACACACACAAAACACACACTCAAAAACAGCCCTCCCTCATTTCTTTCTTCCCTCTCCTGCCAAATATGCCAAATAACCCCCCCCCCCTCTCGCTCTCTCGCCAAGCCAGAGCTGCCTCTCTCCTCCCATTCCCTCCCTCTCTCTCTCTCTGCCTTGTGAAAGCCACAACCCAAGCCACGCCCCCTGCTCTCTCCTCTCCTCTGGGCGGCTATAAATACCGCTGCTGCTATGAATATACTGCCTTTCTCCCTCAGCATCCCTCGCTCCTGCTCTCTCCCACCCCACTTCCATCCATCCATCTATCCATCCATCCATCCCTCGCCTGCACTCCCCTCCCTCTCTGGCTCCAGCCATCCATCCCTCCATCCTTTTTTCTCTTGTAATGATTTTCCGATGACCTTGTATAATTCGCATCTCACGACGCCACCGCAGGACAGCATCCTTTCCCTTTGCACATGCAAGACCGTTTCCATGCACGCACACATGCATGCTTCAAGAAGGCATGTTCTTAAGCAGCTTTATTTACGCATGCACACACACTTACACACACACACACATACACACACCGAACAGACTTGCATAAACACAACCATAGACAGCAGTTTTTCGTACTGTCTCCTATGCTTCCTGTCTGTTACGCCGGATGTGGTGCAGTCTTTTCTCCTTCCGACAGTTGAGAAAAACCCACTCTGATTGAGAGACACGTCACAAATGATCCAACTCACAACACCAATTCTATCAACACCTGCACTAAGATGAGTCAATAATGGATGTACCTGTCCTCGTAAAATGCAGAGTCCAAATCAGTTGTATAAAAAGCTGAATAAAGAATGAGTGAATGTGTGTGTTTCTCTCAGCCTCCTCCATCCCACACCTCTATCTTTTAGGTACATTATGCATCCCTTTATCAAACATCAAGAGGGATTTATCAAACAACGTGCATTAGTTATGATCATAAACTCAAGGTTTTTTGTATTCTCTCGACATGTATTTCTGCACTATACAGTAACATGTGTAATATATATCCAACATTTTAGGGTGATACCCTTGCAAAAACCAACAGCAGATAGATTCACACTGTGCACTTACAGTAGGTATCATGAATATTAGACACAATGATGTCTCTGCTCTTGCTCACTGCCTGCAAGATTGTCTGGGAATGAGGTTACCAACATCTGGTGCAGGCGCGTTATGCGCACCGAGGGTACACTTAAACAGAATCAAATCTTCGGCTGTAGGCTATATAGTATGTCACCGGCGTAATTAATCCTTGGATTGCATCGGCGCCGCTGCAATGACTCCATAAATGAAACCACAGAAAGTGTGAGCAGCAGCAAGACAACAAAGAATTGGACCTGATTGAAAAGAGGGTATTTATCCGCTGCTTTGATCTTGGTAGTAATAGACTACTACAGGGTGCCTATGCATTATCATATAAGGTAGCACAGCCGTGTGTGATATCTCACATGTTTCCGTTTATTTTCTATTGGCATATGTTGCCTTTTTTGTCTGCTATTTGGTATGCTCTACTTGTCACTAACTTACAATGTGTCTCGATTCCTGTTAATTAAAATGTAATCATAACATTAACATACAAAAAGGTTTAATGAAGCAGGTTGATTATATAATTAGTTTATATTTTTTTTGCTTGAAATCAACACACCAGAAGTAGAATGACTGAAAAAAAAGTTGGAATATCATGCACAGTTAAATTATTTCATTTCTATTAATAATGGAGCAGTTGATACTGTTTTCTCCTCAACTGGTTGATCCATGAGGCAATTATGAGTCACCAGGCCAGAATCAGTGTGACAGTGTGTGTATGTGTGTAGGATTAAGTGTGTGAGTGAAGGATTGTGTTGAACATTGCTAACAGGCAAAATGTATCTATGTGTGTGCTGGAGAGGATGTGCTGGTGCAGATGTGTTTCAAAACTGTTTCCTCTTTGCCTCCGTTTGCACAAAGGCCACCTGCAGGTCCTCTGCGGTGTGTGTGTGTATCTTCAGAGAGTGTGTGAGGGCTTTATGCAACTCCTCAGGGGCAACCAGGTTGAGACGTAGCAGAGAGTCGGTCAGCTGGGAGCGAGCATTACCGATGAACGAGTGCGACAGGAATGCCGCGAGGCCTCCGCCGCCTTTAGTTGTGTACAGAGGGACTCTGACCATTCCTAGAACCTGGAGAGAGAGAGAGAGAGAGAGAGAGAGAGAGAGAGAGAAATAAGAAGCAAATATTTCCAAAACATTGAAATATATATAGAAATACCAGGCTTCAGTGCCTACACTAACGACAAACACACACACACTCACACACACACACGCACACACAGTACCTCCTGTCCATGATCTGTTGCAGTGGATGCAGCCACTCTCTCCACCTCCCTAATCTGCTCCTCCTCCATCTTCTTCACGTAGAAGTGAGTGATAAGACGGGAGGACGGGGAGGAGGAAGCAGGGGCATAGCAAGAAGCCGCATGATCATCTTCCATTATAGGAAGAGCTACACCCAGCTCCTCCAACACCTCCCGGCTAAGTCCCGCCTCCAGGGTTTCCTCCGATGGTTTGACAAACCTGAAGTGTGGGAGGCGGGGTCAGAGGTCAGGATCACATAAAGTAAATAAACCGTGTCAGCTGTATTGCTCCCCTGTGACTCCGTAAGTGCAGAAGTAAATAAATCCTGCTGACTGAGAAGCCCATTCAATTTTAAAACCCTAAACTAGTTTGCTGAGGTGGTACTCAGACCACCCTCACTGAGACCCTTATAGCGGTGCCAAGTGAAAATGGTCACATTCTGAAACGTCTCACACAAACACAAATTAAACAAAGCCTTCAATTTAAGAGTAAATACAACCTTATGAAGAGATGATTTCATGTAGAAAGCAGGTGCTATTGTTACATATGTACTAATTGACTCCTTTTAGAAAGAAATTGTTACATTATGTTTGTGTGACTCCACCTTCCTAAACCTGTCTAGCACAGATAGAGTTTGAAATGGAGTAGAATAAAAAGGCTGTCACTTGAATTCTGTCGTTTTTAGCTAACGTTAGCAATCAAACAATAGATCGCTAAAACGCTTTTGAAATGACTGCTAGCTTAACTGCAATCTAGCAATCGAGAAAAGTTTATTATTTCATGGATTTCACAATCATCACGTCACATTTTTGTGTCGTAAACCTTTTAAATGTGAGCATGCGCAATTAACATAGCACTCGACCAGAACTGGCCTGACTCGACTCACATTGGGGTGTGACACACACTCAAACACACTCACCCGAGTCGCTATTCACCAAACCATGGTTTTATGGTGGACCATTCTTGCTTATTCGATGTGTTTATCACTAAAGCAGTGGTTATACCTCATAAGGAGCAGTCGCTCAAATTGTTTGTCGGATGACCTGTTTCTACTCTGAGTCAGCTCAAGACTGCACCACAACACTGCTCATAAGACAAAATAACCTAAAAACCATGACACAATGGCCATGCATGTGGTCTTTGTAATTTTTTTATGTAAGAATTTCTTATTTTTCATGCAATAGTGTCATGAAATCTTAAACATGCTGTTCTCAACTCGTAGCAAAAGAGCATAGGTCCAGGGATAAGTTATCTTTGTGTGTTGTTCACGTTTATTATAAAAGTAGAAAAAAAGGGTATTTCACATACATAGTACTCCACCCAGTGCTGATTAATAAAGTGCTTTGGCGTGCTTACGGCTACGGTAAGAACCGTGTGTTCCCCGCCATCCACACCTTTCCCTCACTGATTACCACACCTGTAAATATACCTAATTCCCAGTGAAACACTCCCCCAAGTAGCTTAACCAAATAACTAAAAGAATCTAACTAAAAAAAGTAGATGCAAATGCTCCTACAACATGAATTGTATCATTTCTTGTTTGTCTAAAATGGTAAGAAGTATGCAGATCTCTTCTGTTCTGACTGCAAACACTATAAATAATACAATTAGTATATGTAATATAATGTATAATTGGAATCAGCTTTACTTTCTTTTGCATGTCAGGATTTTTGCAGACTTTTCCTACCGCATTACATCGTTTTACTGTGTTGATGAATGATGCCCTTAGGAATTCTGGCATTGACTACTGTAAATCACAGACACTAAAGCCAATTTGATTCATAGACATCTGATTAATAATTCATCAGAAAGTGTCTGGCAGTTACTGTTTTTAGAAATGTCCTTTTTTACTGCAAGATAAAGGCACCTTACAGGAAACCTATAATGCATATTTTCTTGTTTAACAGTTCATCCTTTTGGTTTGAGTATTCCAGTGACAATGTGAGAATGGGTGTTTTGGGCCTTAAAGGCTTGACTGGGCTTATCTGTGAAGAGAATCCTAAGATAAACCAATCTGTTCACCTAAAAGGATAAAACAAAAGCAGTGCCATAAAAGACTCACCCTCCAGGGAAACCCAGCAGACCGTCAAAGCGCATTTGCATCTGTAGGAAGTGACAGAGGATGTACACTCACACTGATGCAACCATACACAGAGGCAGAGCTACTTGGACACAAACAGGACTGGCAGGTAGAAACACTGAAAGGTGAAAGGTGTACATCCCCTGTGCATCCACTTTTCCACACACACACACACACACACACACACAATGTTTATATATAAACAAAGGTTGTTATCGCATTCATGTGCAGCATGGCAGCCGTATACCTCACTTTGTGGTCCTCTGCTGTCTTGTTCTTTCTCTCTCACACACAAAAATCTTAGTGGGGACTCATTGACATAAACTGCCTGACTTTGAACCTTACCCTTACCCTAACCATAACCCCCCCCCCCCCCCCCCCCCCCCCCCCCCCCCCCCACCCCCACACACACCCACACACACACCCACACAGTGCTCTTTCTCACCAGTATGATATGTCTGATAGGAAGTCTCCCAAACAGCTGACTTTTCGTGTCACAGTAGAGCATCACGTGGCATGCATGCCTGCAGCCTGAGCACGCCAACGCCTCGGCCCTCGGCAGCTGTCCACTCGCCATCTACAAGTATACACACAAACACAGTGCAAGATTACACAGGCACAGTTCAGTGCTAACTGATCCCTCTGCATGGCTGCCCCCTTGTCATGTGCTGCCAATGTAACTTCATCCAAACACACTGGATCTCTTTGTTTTGTCTCATCTCATACGCTGAGTTAGCAGACCTGGCTGAAACCTACTGATTAGCTTGAAGGCCTGTGGGCTTGTATGCAGAAAAGCTTAGAACCATAGACAGTGCAGAACCAGGAAGCTAAAAGGAAGATCCGTGTGACTTGTATTTAAACAGCTTTAGCTCCCTCTGCTGTTGTGGAGTGGGTCTGACAACTGGGGGAATCCCTGCCCTGTAATCAACTTTTCATTGGCATTTACCGTTAGTAGACAGGGCTATATGTACATTTTCATATATACTCATCTCATTGCAATGTATTATTGCCATAACTCTATATGAACAATATTGAAATTAGGCAGTTGTAACTCATTTTGAATTATTGTGACATAGCCTACTATTTAAAAAAATATATATTTTTACTTAATGGGAATGACAATTCATACATTTTTAGGATATTAAAATCCCTGTGGCCCCAAAAAGATTTTTTTGTTATTATGAGGAAAGTCATTCCTAGTTGGTGTTATCTAACTAGGCTACTAATAAATACTTTTTCACAATTTTATAGTTACCGTGAACCACCTCATCGTCACTGTTCTTTGCACGTCGTAACATTTCCGTTTATTTTTTCACTTTGTTTTGTTTATTAGCCACACACTATTATTAACTACCGCACAAATGCCCTTTCCCAACGTGAATCTGACAAAGTGCTGTCTCATTCTTCAGTCAGCATTTTGAGTCAGTTCAGTGCTGGACCGGTCTGCAATCTTTTATGGTGACGTTTTTGGCCCTGATTGGCTGTAGGCGCAAGTAGTTCTGTTAAGCCAATAGCAGTCCCCCCACCCACCGACCAATCAGCGGTTGCTACTGGCTAGCGTACATCTGAATCCCATACATCAGAAGCGGCTATTTCAACGACATTATTTGTAGTTAAAAAGACTAGTGTACTTCCAAAGGCAACACAAACCTAACGGATACATTGTACCTGTCGAGCAGGAACAAATAGGTAGCCTACATTGCTATCTATTTACGACTAACGTTGTCAGGCACTAACGTTATCCGACGGTATTCAACGTATGCGACGTTAGCTTCCTGGTTTAACTTTAAAGCCCAGTTAACATTAGGTAAGTAAGCTACACGTGTTGTTGTGTTAGTACTATAAACACGGACCTATAACACCTATAATATTACACAAGAAGCAACTTTATGCGCGGTTTACTATTATGTATGTTAACTTACTGATTTTGATGTAATTCTTGCTGCATTTAGGTGTTGTCGGAATAGTCAGAAAAATGAGAATTGGAGTGGGAAAATCTATGATCTCTTATTTTTATTGCGTGCATGATTTGTTATAGTTTTTTCAGTCTTTATGTGCTAATTATGCTACAGTCTGGTACATTAGCAACAACAAAATTTTTTTATTCTTGCTAAGTATCTTTATTAGTACTAGTAGCAGAATTAACCTAGTAGTAGTATTGTCCCTTTAGTTTTTAACAGGTAGGCTATATTTAAACGAGTATGCAGGTTTAGTGCTAAGTGCTAACAACAATTAAAGTTATGTCCATTATGTTCTGGGATGTTGTATGATTTTTGTCTTTACATCAGTAGTGAAATACACAACTTTAAGTCAAAGTCAAAAGTCAAAGTCAAAGTCTGCTTTATTGTCAATTTCTTCACATGTCAAAACATACAAAGAAATCGAAATTGCGTTTCCCTCTATCCCACGGTAACAAGACATTTATAACAAATTTGGTCCACAGACAAACATAACATTCAAGTAAACAACATAAAAAAGTAAAAATAAGAAGATATATACAATGAGGAAAATAAGAGCAGCGAAATTTTTGTTAAAAATGTGCAATTATGCATACTGTCGACAGTCTATGTAATGTGCAAAAAGACACGCGGTAGCATAGTGGTGCTGGTTATGTAAGAGCAGCAGTTTACTTTACTTTAACGTAATATATCTTATACTGTTTTACCACATTGACTGTTTTTCATATTGCAGGTGAATCAGAATGGCCCAGGGGATACCAGATAAGATCATGTCTAATACTGCACTGATAAAAGACTTGGCGAATGTGGCAAAAGATGCAGCACTTCTGCAAGGTGTTCTAATGAGGATCCACGAGACCCCAAACTCATCAGAGGTAGGAAGTGAAAAACTGAGACATTTAGTTGGCCTGCACAGACTATGGTAATATTATACATAACATGGTCTCACATTGCCAGACCTCCACAGCGCTGCAAAGGAAGGTATGGCAAGTCCACGCAGCATTCCGGAATGGGAGAAAAATGTGCTCTGGTTAATTGGAATTTCTTTAAACCAATCACTATCGTCTCTGCTGTGCTAAGCACTAGTCTAGATAGTCTAGATAGTCTAACTAGCTGTCTGGATTTACCCTGCAGAGATCTGAGGAGCAGTAAACCATAGTCCTTATAAATCCACCAGAGTTTAAAATTACAACACAAAGAAGGTAACGGGGACATCTGTAAAGCGTGACGTTAGGCAAAACTTCCGGCAGAACGAGAGCAATCCCAGAAGTGGAATGCTGTGGATATAGAGTATATGTGACATAATATAAAAAAGATAGTATTGCCAGGCATTGGCATCTGTCAATTCAGAGACTCTCTCTGCATTATTCAGTACCCTTCACTTTGCAACAGTTGTCTCTTTTGTGATGAAATCTGTTCAACTTTAAAGTTCAGGCTTCACATTACCTTATTTTCCTGCACAAACTTCATTTTTGCAGTGGAAAAATAAGAGAAATACAGCAATCGTAGAAAATCAATGACGGAAGTGTAAATATTAAGGTACTACAACTGCATAAATATTCATACAGGTCCAGAATTTTGGAGGGTTATCCTGAAACAAAGGGAAAAGTAGAGAAATAAGATTCTGTTGCTTGCTGCCTGCCACTCTATTTTAAAATATCAGCCACAACATATCCAAAAATAAAAATAAATCCCTGTTCGCTTGACAAATTCTCATATTTTTCATTATTGCCTCACTTCTATATAACACTTGGCAAGTTTATAAGCTTCAATGTGAGCCCAAGATGGCGTTTTTTTTTCTTAAAAATAAAACTTCCTGTGGCCTAAATTCTTCATTTTACCTCACATCAGAGAAAACTGAAGTTTTGGTGACAAGCCTTCCAGATGGGGCTAAGCATATTAAGCTTCACGCCGGCTTCAGACAGGAGGCGAAAGCACCGCGAAGCACCCTGAAACTGCCTGCGCCTTTACGCCTGGCCTGGCCACGCTGTTTTATGTAATGCTGTCTAGCGTCATCTGTCTACTGAACTCTTGACCTATGGGCTATGAATCGGTCCCTTTTCCATTATTTATTAACCATGTCACTTTGTAACTGGTGGCAATAATCGCCTTATATCTCCTAAACCCTGGTAGTTTCTTTGGCATAGCGTAAAGGCTGCAGAAACACAAGGTTCGTTACACAGAGAGAGGTTGAGAATCTGCGTCTTGTTGTGCTTTAATAAATAATGTAATAAAGTTATAATCACTCAAGTAGTATCTCCTAGTAACCACAGGGGGTAGTGGGTGTGTGTGTGGGGGGGAGAGAACAGGACTTATACGGTAGTTATAAAACCAGCTCTGCCTCTTTTTATTTTGAATTTTCATTCATGCGAACTGCATTGGAAAAATATTTACCTTTTCAGAAATTTCTATAGCAACCAGATCTGAACATGTATTTTGCGCCAGTAAGGGAGGACATTATTTCATATTAGTGGGCTGTTAGTGGGCCATTAAACCTGCCCTGTTCCATGTGAAGCCATGTTAGGAATTTGTTCTGCTTTGTGGTACAGGATTTGGCACAGATCTTTATTAAGCCTGTGTTTGCAATTACAGGAATTCTTAGCCCAAGTGCTTGTTTTCATTCCTCACATTCCATGTCCGGTGCTTGTGTTTTGGGATGAATAGTTTTTTTGAAGTCAGCATTCTTTTCTTACATTTTACAACTTGTTTTTCAGTTGGTGACGTACGCTCCATTTACACTCTTCCCAACACCTGTGCCTAAGGCTGTATTCCTCCAGGCTTTGGCAGTGCAAACACACTACAACACACTGGTGGACAAGATCAGCCAGGATCCAGGCTTTTTGGAAGAGGCTCTGGCTAGGTAGGAGATGAGCCAACAATAATTATGGCGGTAGCTTGGAAATGTGGCTTTGCTTTGTAGTTTCAACTAGCAGCATGCCAATATTATACTCCTAAACAAATATGTGGGTGAATCTGTGACAACTAATGTATAATGTTGATTAAATAGTTTCAGGATTTTAACAGGGCGATATTCTTTGTTTATAGCACCATTGCAGTGGATGATTTTACTGCAAGGCTTTTCAGAATCCACCAACAAATCCTAAAAGAAGGAAGGTCTCAGGTATGTCGTCTAGCCACAAACATCTAAAATACGATGGTGCTAGCAAGACAAATAACGTTTATCATTTCTTGTTTATGTTTCAAGATGAATGGTTATGTTCTTTGCTTTTTTGTTTTTGTTTAACAAAGCCAGACTGAAGATCTTGCTTTGTCAGATACTGCAGCGGTCCTTGTCAGATACTGTAGCGGTCGTTCATCTTCAGAAAGGCTAATCATTCAATAGGTGTCAATCTGAATTTAGATATGAACATACCCACCTACTCACTTGGATTGACTTTTTATAGCATTTTATAATTTGTTCTGTTATGAACCAGTTTATTAGAAGTTGATAATCTTGCTGATTTAATTATGTGTAAGTGACAGTTGTTGATGGTGACTTCTTCTTTTCTGTTGCCACTTTAATCCTCTGCCTGATTTTGCGTGTTGGCATAATGTCGTTTGTAGACTCATTTAGCCACTTATCAGTAACCGCCTCTTAAAAGGAAGTCACAAGTGGAGTATTTTATGTTGTAGAACTGAGCATGAAAATCTCTTTAGCTTGTGTGGCGGAAGGGGCCTGACATCCGCTGCGTCTCCTTTTATCCCAGCACAAAACATCTGGTAAGCCAGGCCAAGCTTTTGTTAACCACAAACCTTATTTCAGCCATCTAACCAAGAACCCGTTTGAAAAACCCAATGACTCTGAGACAAGGGAAGTGAAAGTGCAAATACTCTAATTTGTGTAAAGGGGAAAATTCCATTCAAGCATGATTTCATATATCCTTTTAAAATATTCATGTATTATTATTATTAATGTACTAGGTTTTGTGTTAAATTACTACATTCAATTAATTTGTGTATGTGTCCTTCCTGAAAACAATCAACAGCTGTCTGTTGACTCATCACCCATTGAAGGCCGGTGCCCTGTAGTCTGAAAGATACAGATGCTATGTTTATCAATGAGGGGGGCAGAGCTGGGACCTTTTTTTTACCGTACGTGACCAGATGACACCAGGTGGTCTTTAGCAGCTAATATAAACAACCGCTAGAGATTCTGAGGATGGGGGACAGATGCAGAAATGACGTAGAAACGGCTCCAACTTTTCATGTTATGATTTGTTTTTCTAAGCTTAAGCAACGTTCCCAAACAAGGTCTCCTCTTGTCTAGGGAACAATTAATATAAGACTGTTATGTTTTCTGTTTAATTGCGCCAGACACTCACACTGTTACAGCTGTTAACTGTTTTTGCCATTTAGATTTTGCAAAATATAATTAAAAATTCCACAGAAGAAAACCTCAGTACTTTTGCTCAGCTGTCTTTGTTTTTGTTTCAACAAAGTCTCACTTCACAAATTCTCCTCTCCTTCTATACAGAGAACTTCCACAACATTCGTTTCTGGGTTATGGGACTCTTCCTGCAGCACTCTATTAAATATCAGAAAATAGAGATAAAATAACCCAACACCTTTTACAATAACCCTTTACAATACCACAATGCCCGAGGGGATTTCTTTAAATAGTTTGTAGAAAAAAAACTAAGAAAACCAGCAAATGCTTCCAACTGAGAAGCTGGAAATAGGGACAGATTGGTACTTTTGCTTGAAAGGTTATGAGAAATAAATCAGTTATTTAAATCATTGCGATTCATTATCTCTCCCTCAATCGATTAATTGTTTCAGGTCTAAACAACACAATGCGACAAATAGCTTAAGTTTCTGCCTTGATCATAACCTTTTAGTGATCCAATAAGTCTAAATGGTAATTCTTTTCTTTTTTTCTAGTCTATTGTGTTGGGTCTCAATCGGTCTGACTACATGCTGGACCAGGGAGAGGATGGGTCGTCGTCTTTGAAACAGATAGAAATCAACACCTTTGCTGCCAGTTTCGGAGGTCTCGCTTCACGCACGCCAGATGTACATCGGTAAGTCTGTCATTGGCATACAACCTATAGACTCAGCATTGCTGGTTGTTGAACAATGAAAACAACAACTCCCATGATTCCACGCAACTTCACAATGTCATCAAAGAGTCTGTGTTTCAAATGAGAGACCCCTACGCACACCCCTTCCAGCAGAAATGCACATATTGTACGTTGAATTGTGCTGAAAATAATTAGGTTAGTGGGACAAAAAGTAATGATGACATTGTTACAGCTGGTGATGAAACTGTGTGATCCTACACAGTGAAAGTTTCAGCCGACATGACAAAAATAAATGGATAAAAGCTACCTACGGAACCCTTTAAGGCAGAAACCGTTCCTGCGTTGAAGATTTTGCCTAGTTAATCTAGAGCGTGTTGTTGCTTTAATTAAATATCAGAGTAATGTGATCGGCTCTTTTGGTTTTCATGAAATGATTAAAGTGCAGTCAGAAAGAAATAATTGCATATCATTTTCTGTGAGCAACAATGCCGTGCGTATCATTCATCTCGCTCGACAGACACGTCCTTAAGGTGGCTGGGAAACTGGAGGAGAGCCGGCGGATCCTCGACAACAACCCTGCAGCTGGTCTGGCCAAGGCCGTTGCCAAAGCCTGGGAGCTCTATGGATCAGAGAGGTAGGAATGAAGTACATCCACTCAACTTGGCCTTTTAAAACTACATGTCCTCGCCTAATGGAGGCCCCTGACTTTACTTACTTACCGTTTGATTTACTTAGCTTAACACCAAGTGCTGGATTAACCAATTCCCCTTACAAAGAGTCTAGAGGAAAAACATCCTCTGGTGGAATATGCAAACTCTGCTTCTTAAATACCAGCAGCATCATACCCATACCCTCAACTAATGGTGGATCAAGTCTTTTGGGGGGAATAAGATCTCTGCTGATGTTGGTATACCCCTCACCGCTGGAATGAAATGCTTGGCATTATGTTGTTGGTCGCCTCTCCGTCAGATTTGCAAAATTTATGCTAAATTGTTTAATTGACAAATATCAGTTGTGCTTTTTGTGTTTGCCGCTGGACGTTGATGGCATGTGGCAATGAGTTGCTCATTAGGATCTTGAAATCAACTTGCCACTCTCCTGCCAACTCTGCTAGCCTGGGCTAGCTAGGCAGCTGGCTTGAGTTTTCAAGTGTAAACAGAGTAATTACAGAAGAAAGGTTGAGCAGATGAGCTCAAGCTAGCAAGACTAGCTCTGCTTCCCTCTCATGACTATGAGTCGCTCATCGGGATAGGGAAATCAACTTCCCAGTCTCCTTCTGACTCTGCCAGTTTTCCAATGTAAACATCAGGTTAAACACAAAGTTAAAGGTGAACAGGCTATCAGCAATAAACCTAACTACGCGAACAAGCAAGACCATCTCCGCGTCCACCTACATCTCTACGTCACAAGGGGCACATAGGCAAGCGTGAAAGAATGAAACACCGACTGCGACTTCTCTGCTAGGCGTCCTGCTAGACCGTGTGCGGGCACCGCACAGTGACCTGTGTGGCCTTTGTTGGTTCCCAGCAGGATGGCGGGAGCTGTGTCTTGTGTCTTTTCGCCAAGACTTGGAGTATTGGTGCCATTCAACTGAGTGACTCCTTTTCTATGTGCAAATCTAACGGCCACGTTCTGCTTCATGATGAATCCTGCGCAAGTTGAAGGAGCTGATGTGATAACATTTCACTGGGATTATAACTCATACAGACCGATTTTTTGATTGATATGTCACTGATTGAGTCTGATTCAACTTAAAGGCCTGATTTTGAGTTTAATAGCAATGCAATGTATTAAGTATTGTAAAATCAGTTGTGTTTACGATTGGAAGAAAGTTGTTGATCAAAACAATGGCAGTAAGATCTGTAGACTATTCAGAGTAACCACAGGTCCACAAGGCTCATTAAAGGTAGCAGTGAGCGTGTTTTACAGGAGCATGTGTTGTCTTTACAGAGCCGTCGTCATGTTCCTGGTGGAAGAGGGCCAAAGGAACATCTTTGATCAACGATACATTGAGAACGAACTGTGGAAGAGGTATGCACGAGTGCCAAGGAAGCCATTCCCCATTGGCTTTAGCCAACATTGTCTTTGATATTATACTAGTTCATTTTTAGTAGAACAAACCTGATGAACTGGAGTATGTTGATTGTCATTTAGTTTGCTTTATCTTGTAATGCCTCTTTTTGCATTTTTGAATAGTGTAAAATGGCACCCTTTGTAACCAGCACACTACTGTCACTGTGTTTCAGGAACATAAGCACAGTGAGAAAGCGGTTTGACGATGTTACCAAAACAGGATCCCTTGATCAGGACAAGAGGCTATTTGTGTATGTCAGTTAAATCTAAAGAATTGCATGCTGTACAACATATTATTCACATATTATAGCTATATGTCATACATAGATATAATATGATATAATTCTGATCAGCTGTTCTTAAAGTGCATTTATGTGCCTCTCTTTTCAGTGATGACCAAGAGGTAGCAGTGGTGTACTTCAGGAATGGCTACATGCCTGAGAACTACATTTCTGAAAAGGTCTTCACTTAAATCTTTATTCCTAGTTTTCTTACTTTTAGTAACTGAAGTGCAGGCAACATAGAAAATTATGTTATATGCAGACACTACCACCTTTAAGAATTTAGTTAGGAATGGACATGGACAGGAGTTGAAACCTTTGTTGAGCCCTTTAGGTTTTCCCAACAGACATACACAACTTTTTTTCTTCTTCTTCTGCCACACATTATTCTTACAATCCATGCCCCACGTGGCAAAACAATCTATTCTCTCATTTGAATGTCAAGATTAATTTAAAGAATAATCACATTATTGCGTTAAGTTTTTGCAGGCGACTTTAATATTGCAGAGCTATTCAGTTGCCATGCATATCCTGCCAACCCTGATATGTGCACTGGGCAGCTGTATGATGAGCTGTGTAAATATCTAACCAGAAGAACCAGATTACTCTGTTTGGGAACAGGAATAAGAACTTTTATTTGTACATCCTTAGCTAAAAGAGCTGTGAGCAAATCGCAACTCAGTCAAAGGTATAGGAGGGGTGATATTTAATTCTGGCTGCTGCTTAAATGGTTTTAAATTAAGACTTTAAAATCATGTTTTTTCATTGTTCGTTGTGTTTTTAGCAGCATTCTGCTTTCCGTGTCTAGTGCTCTACTTCATTCTTCTGTCACTGTGATCAGCCCGGGCTCACATGTTTCCTCTCCTTTCTTTATGCTCTGCTGCCCAATGTGACCCCCCCCCAAAAAAAGAAGATAATTAAATATGATCTAGGAAGTACAGCTGTAGTATCTCAAGTCAATTTTATTTATGTAGCCCAATATCACTAATCACAAAATTGCCTCAAAGGGGGCTTTGCCATCTGTACAGCAAACAGCAGTTATCCTTATCCATAAGGCTGACGGTTAATGGGATGCCAAATCACTCCACAGCAGGTTTATTATATAGTGTTAAGAGGACGGATTTTACTGCTTCAAAAAGGTAACCTGGCAATAATCACTTATTTTTTGTTTGTTACAACTGCGAGATTGTACACTGTACACAGTGTACAGGATCTGTGTTAGTAAGTAATTTCCCAGGAGTGGTGTGAATCTAGTACTGAACTGATCTTGTACTGAACCATTGGCGAGTTAAATGTTCTGGGTGTATAGGAATTCTTGCCTAAAGGAGCGCTAAACGTGAGTGTTTTTTGAATTGTAGACTTGGGATGCTCGTCTTCTGATGGAGCGCTCTCTGGCTGTGAAATGTCCAGATATCAGCACTCACCTGGCTGGAACCAAGAAGGTCCAGCAGGTGCTCGCCAGCCCTGGAGTTCTGGAGAAGTTCTTCCCTGACCAGCCCCAAGTAGTGGAGCAGATCAGAGCAACGTTCACTGGCCTCTACACTCTAGACATGGTGAGAAAATAACACATGCTACCAAGTTGTTTCGTTGTTTTTATTGAGGAGTTTAAAACAAAAATGGTTTATGTTGAATTCAATCATGTGTAGCGCGGCGGGGAAGTTCTTCTTGTAAAGGCATGAAATATACTCAATTTTATTTACATATAGGGCTGGGTATTGCTCAGAAATGTGCAATGCACACACACACACACACACACACACACATGTTGATGCTTATAATAAATACAAATACAACAAATATAACGCAGAACTGGTTGATAATTTGTACTTCATACTTTATAAACTGGCAAAACAGACTGGGGCAAATTTAACCCAGGGAGACAACCGGTGCATGGTCAACGGGAAGAAAACACAAGGGTTAAATGAAACTACCGATACACAGGAAACAACTTAATGACTGTGAATGACCGTGTAGGCAGTTTGATTTTGGGAGTTTCCCTTGTTTTCCCTCACCTGCGTCCTCTGACAGTAAATCAAAGTTTTCACAGCTTGTGCCAGCTCCAAAATACTGAAGAAACAACAACAATCCCAAAGCACTAGCTCCGCGACTAACACAATCCTACGCTGTCTGTGAGCAGCACGTATAGCCAGTTAAAAGATACTTTCCGTGATCAGTCTGCGTACGTAGCCAAAGCAAAAAATAGGGCTAGGCGTTATGAAGAAAATCAAATATCACAATATTTGTGGCCAAATACCTAGATATTGATACCTCAACAATATTGTAGTGTTGACTATTGATGCTTTCCCAAAATGTTTACACAATGAGATTTTTGATAAATAATCATCAGTAATGTGAATATAATGACTAAATGGTTAAAGGCAAATAATAGAACAGTTACAACAGTCTGGTAAGTTCAGAAAATGACATCACTTTACTGTAATTTAAATAAAACCAGGAAAAAAACAATATCTAGTCTAATACGCTGATATTAATATAATACCAATCTATTGCCCAGCTCTGGCCTACAACATGCCCTTGGCTATATTAGATATACATTTTTGAACTAAAACTGAAAATATTAAAAGGGAAATTGTTGCATTGAAAGTCTCTGTGCTAATATGTCCTGCCATGTTTTTCTGTTTCTAGTTTTATTTCTTTTTGTTGTTGTTGTTGTTGTTGTCTTTAGGGACCAGAGGGTGAAAAAACAGTAGCAATGGCCTTGGCAGCACCAGACCGGTTTGTTCTGAAGCCTCAGCGCGAGGGAGGAGGTACAATGCAAGAAACCTCTTACGAAATACCTTTCCCCATGCAGAAAGTCCCTAAACCTCTACCACATTGAAAACCATTTCTTAAACCAGGAGAGTTTGACACATCATTAACTCCATGGTAGCTCATACCAGCACAGTTACTACTGCAAAGAGCGTAACGCTGGGTTTCCACAGGCAGCGTTTTCCAACTGCAACTGATTCCAAGCGGAGTTGTGTCACCACAACATGACGACGGTGTACATGTTTTGCAGGCAGTGAGTTGTTAGGGTTGAAATACATTTTCTATAATTTAATATCTGGCCTAACATGACTGTACTGGTACGTTTTCTACTCCAGTCACACAATTTTCTGCTTAAAAAGTTGTGTTTAGTTTGAATAACCCTAAATTACTAGCAAAAAGCTAGTTGCTATTGCTACAATGCTAACATTACTACAATGGTACTACTACGTTTTCCAGTCTAGCTGTTAACATCCTTGGGTAACACCATACTGGAATTTTTCTACATAAGAGTGACATACATGGTGGGATATATTGGTGGCACGTTCACAAGTCTGCCCTCTCATTGGCCACTGCTCTGCAGAAGTGACTCGGGAAAACTTTGGGAGAGCGGGGAAGGCGGTGAACATTCGGGCACTTTAGCTGCCATCAGTGGATTTTGCTCATACCATTGTTTTCATAAATGAAATGAATCGCTTCACAAGTCAAAAGGAGTATTCAGTTTTTGTTGAATTTAAGGTTTCAGAAAGCTGGCCAATCACATGACACTGTTGTTGATAATTTTTCTAGGCAACAACATCTATGGATCAGAGATCTGCCAGGTCCTGCAGGGAGTGAAGGAGAGTACAGAGAGGACGGCCTACATTCTGATGGATAAAATCCATCCCACCCCCGTACAGAACTACCTGTTGAGACGAGACGGTCCTCTCAAAATCAGCAACTGTCTCAGTGAACTGGGCGTGTTTGGAACATATGTCAGGTATGTAGTCACTACTTCCTAGACAGAGAATTTGCCTCATTTGCCAAGATCTTCCTAAGTTTTCTCTCAAATATGTCGTCGTTATGTGCTCACCAGTTCGCTGGCTTCCACTGACTGCACATAAACAAAAGCGTAAACACCGACTTCAGTTTACTTTCCGCACAACAGCGTGCTGTGCGTGTTGCTGGTAATGGCAGAACCAGAGTGGCTCTGGGCAGATCCAATAGTTTTAAAGCTCAACAGAGTACCCGCCTTCAAGGAAGTTAACGTCAGTGGAGAGAGGCCAGACACTCTGTGCATATGAAACCTACCAGAGTCTGGTAGGACCACGCTAGTCCAGTTCAGCAATGTGACACATTTGATATGTGATACCTCTGTCCCCTCCCTAGAAAAGGTAAAGACATGGTGATGAACGAGTGTGCGGGTCATCTGCTGAGGACCAAGAGTTCCGAACACTCAGACGGTGGCGTAGCAGCGGGCGTGGCTGTGCTGGACAATCCTCTCCTTGTCTGAGAATTTACACTCCTACCTGCTGGGCTTTCAACAAAGACAAATACCCACATGGACAATGACTACTTTGGCCGCTACAGCGTGAAAACAATGCTGAGAGAATGTGTGTCCCACATGCATCTTACTTGAGACAGGCCGGACAGAAATACTAGCAGGGTAGCCTCAGTTGTTGATTCCTCCTGCGGTTACAAATGTCTGTTTTATCTCTAGTGGCGTTTGGTGTCATGTGCCTTTATTACCAATGTCAGTGGTTCCAAAAGGATTAATGAGGATTCTGTTTAAATGGAGTCCTGCTCTCAAATACACAGTCTCGGCATAGCTTAAGCAACTTCAGAACCCTTACACCCAGTAAATAAACACTTCATTTTAACATAAGAACATGCTCATTTAATAAAACTGCGTAAGGGGAGGCATTGAAGGTAAATAGTGTCAAACCTTTAACTCATAGATATCACCATGACACCCCCCAGTTGATATGTTGTGTTTGATATACAAATAAGGTATATTCAAATTGAGAGTGTGTGTGTGTGTGTGTGTGTGTGTGTATATGTATGTATGTATATATATGTGTTTATATATATATATATATATATATAATGTGAGAACAAAACCTATTTTAAGAAAGCGGCCTTTAAAGATATGGGTTGTCAGGGCAATAATGTTTATCCAAAAGATATAACTGTTAAAACTTCAGTTTATTACCTACTTTATCACAGTACACTTTTTGTATCCTATATTTTTCTGATATTTGATGTGTATATATGTAAATGAGACATTACCTTAAGGTAACTTTTGATGAATTTAGGAGAAAGCTATCGATGCCAATAGACAAGGTGTCATTTAGGTGTAGTAAACACCTAAATGTGTATTTTGGTTGTTTTTCCCCCGAAAGAAGACATTTATTGAAGCAATAGCCCAAAATCACCAGTGCATGAAAGAATGTTTTTTTTGCCTGTAGAGTCTGGCCTTGAATGCCCCTAATCAATCTCAATAAAAGCTGGAGCCTACATTTCCTTCAAAAGAAGTTAGAGCCAGTTCTTAAGATGCAAAACTGTGTGTTGGTTCCATATAATCTCCCATTGTTAAGACTACACAACTCTGTACTTCTATTCTTGAAATATGAAGTGAAAAATATATTCATGCAGAAGGTAATGCAACTATAACTACTGCTATTAATACAAAACATAAGAAAACTAACCCTAACCCTTTTGTACAAGAACTACAGCTTAAAGTGCTTTAGGTAAATGGGAAACTATTTCAAGATTTTTGTTTTAGGGTTATGTGTGCGTTATGTATGCATTAGCGTTATATAAACGCTATAGTGGGTAGTTTCTGTCGTCCCCATGAGGAAGTAATGACAACAAAACTGTTGTCCACAAAACGCGTCCACGTGATACAAGCCTTCCGTGATCACGCACCACCCCCACCCCTCCTCCATGCAGTTGCTTGTAACAAAGTAAAAAAACACAATAAACTCTTTAGAAGAGGTGATTTTCTGAGCTGAAAGGTTGCTGGACGACGCTAGTGTCTGAACATAGCCATGCTGAGAAATACAGAAACACAGGTGTGTGGAGCTGATGGTCTTAATTAGCTTTGTAGCAACTCTTTTGGCAATGGCTTGATTGTAACAGACGTTTATTAAAATCAACAACTTCCACACTAAAGCTTTAAGGTAAAAGCATTCTATGGTGTATTAGTTACATTATTTGAAAGTCTTAAGATACGATAAAGTAGAAGTAAGGAACAAATGTCAGACCCTTTCGACCAAAAATACTACTCAACCTGTTAAATCAGCAAATAGACTATCTGTCTGAATAGCTTTTATTATTATTATAAGAAATTGTATTGTCCCAAAGGAAATTTGTCTTGGACAAAAAAACTAAGTCTACATTTTAAAGAATTCAACACAACATAGTGTGTGCATATATACACACATGCAGTACCAGTAAAACCTTTGGACATGTTTTCTCATTCACTAACCTTTTGACTGGTACTGTAGGTACTGTACAGAAAGTATACAGACACAGGCTGTTGCATCACTCTGCACGGACATGCTCATGTTGCATGCAGAGGCTGCCATTAGCCAACAACATTGCACAATGCCCATTATACAGCACATCATAATAGTTGGCATACTATGTGTGCAGTAAGGTTATGGGCTGCCTAATCAACATAAAATCCTGGTGAAAGAAAAGATTGTGTACCGGTGTGTGTTTAAGATAAAAGCAGCATTTCAGGGGTTAGGCTGGCTTGCCATTCAGGGCTTTGATGGACTGAGGGACAACAGAGTCCACATGTGCTGTAATTAATTACCTGACCTGGCTGAGCACAAACAGTCGGTGATGTCATCAAGGTTTTGTTCATTGAGGGTTTGGCGTCTACAAAGTTCCCACCAGGTGTGCGCTTCAGACTGAGGGTGTGGAGTTTAAAGGGAAGGGCTTGTGCTTCTAGGCGGGGAGGGTTTAATGAAAAGGGTGCAATTGAGATGCATCATGCGAGGTGTAGGATACCCCTAACGGAGGTAAACCAATTCTTGTAGGGCCTCCCACATATGAAATTGATTACTGTATGAAATTATTTTACAGCAAAAGTGGGTGACACACCTTATAGAAATGAAAAAGTGAAAAACAAAAGGCAGGTTGAATGGGAGATGACACATTTTTTGATAATTGAGGTATATTTTTAAGCTCATACATTTGTACTTTTTTGTAAGTAAAATGTTGAAGGAAGGACATTTAATTCCATTATCTATTGCAGAGTTTTTCTTGCATGTTGACGGCATCCATTTAAAGCAGGAAGTCCCATTGTTTTAAATGTCAAAATGGAGCAGCTTGCAGTTCAGCAGCCTAAACACTAGATGGCAGTAAAACCAAAGGCATGCTTTTCACATGCAGTAAAATCCCACTGCAGAGTTCATACAGTTACCCTGTATGAACTCTGCAGTGGGATTTTAGTCAAGTCAAAAGAGTTAGATTTAACAGTGCAGGATGGAGGCACAGAGCCAAGGTTCCTCATACAATAATGCATCACTAATGCCAACACATTTTCAACCTGCCTTAACCCTCCTGTTGTCTTTGGGTCAAATTTGACCCCTTTCCAAAAGTTTCTATATCAGAAATTTGGGTTTCCTTCAAACACATTTTCCGAAAAAGTAACGTGGATGGTGTACCAACAACATTCCTCACAAGTTAAATAAATAATCAGTTCACTAATTTCATTAAATCTGTGTTTTTGTCAATTTGATAGCATTTGTAGAAAAAATCAATTGGTAAAAAAACTTTTAAAAAACCTTTTAAAAAGAGAGCAAAATGTCAGAAGTGACTAAAATGTGATCAAATAAATAAAGTGACAAATGTACAAAAAAAAAACTTTCAAAAGGCTCAGAAAAAGTCAATAAACTTTGAAAAAGTGACAAAATCATTGGGCGAAAGCCACAAAAGGACGACCATAACCTTGATAAAAGGTTTTTCATTGGAAATTTTGACTCAGAAAAAACTAAAATGTCCAGGTCGGCAGGGAAGACAACACAAGGGTTAAGATGTTTCTTTGACTTTGACCGAATTTCTCTGAAGACTTTGAACTCATCATGTGAAACGTTTTTAAACTGTGAGCTTTCTACAGTGGTGAAAAACCTTTAGGTGGTGAGATCCCTTAACTTCCTTTAGCATTTAGTGGGCTAGAAAAGAAGAAATGTATTTCTGGGACTGGGAATATTAGATCCTTTGACCACTTCAGGCCTTTAACAGTTATTTAAATGAATAATGATCTCTTACATAACATCCAATACAGTACCATCCAGCCTCAAACACTACCGTTGATTTACAAATGAAGCATTCCTTTTATTTTGTTCACCTCCTGTTTTTGTCCCTTCCTAATGATTAGAAATCTTTGGTGCTGACTTGCAAGCGTGACACGTTCCAGTAAGTGGCCCGGGTCATCCCACAGAGGCAGGGGTCATTGTCAGCGACAGGCGTCAGCACCAGAGAATCTCCCACAGGAAACACTCCAGCGTTGGCTGTTTTACTGCAGGAACAGCGGAAGAAAAATAATTGTGTTTTTGTTCCCTGAAGCTGTTGTCCCGGGGAGAGGGTAAATGTGAGGTTACTGATGTGAATTTGGCCCAATTAGCCTATATTACGGATGTCAAATTTGGATCGCTCCAATCCTTTTTTTTCATGTTCAGTGCCAAAAGATTATTATAGGAAGTTCAAACCAATACCCACGTGTATCTGTCATCACATTTTCCTTTCGGCCATTGTGGGTTTTCACATGTGATTGTTTAAAATATGACAGCGAGAGTTTGCAGATACAAATCATCAGCCAGTGTCAAGCAAGGACAGTGGTGCTAAAATGAAAAATAACTGTGCGATGGTGGTTTGAATTACAATATGTACCTCCAGATTTACGTTTTATCAGATCTGTGGTCAGGATAGGGCAGTTCAGCTGAAATTCAGTGGAACTGGCAAATCCCTGGTATATTTTCTATGAAAAGCTTAACACTCTGCTCCATCTGCTTACAATCCAGCTCCAGACCAAACATTCGCAGTGTAATAAGCCAGTTACGCAAGCATTGGCCCACTTAGCCAGTGACCTCTCTCTCTCTCAAGTGTGAGTAGAGAGTGTGTGTTGCACAGGCAGAGCACAGAGGAAGAGAGTCAGGAAGTGGGTCAATGCAGGATACAAATGGGTCGGAGCACCCTGCACTCCTCTGCTCTGGCAGCAATGACCTCAGCAAGATTTGGATATTTGTGTGTACGTTTATGTAGTTAGTCAAAACCTCTATGTGGTATGTGTGTGTACTTATCCTCTGGCTCCACATGTGGACACAGAGAAGACACCACATCATATCAACTAGATATAGCTGGAAGTAAAAGTGCTGCCGTCAGTGGATGAAACCTAAAATCATTGTACCTTTTGGGGCTTTTTTACATCCTATACTAAGACCACCCAACTCCCAATTTCATATCGTAGTATCAGTGTTGGTTTTGCTCGCTAAATGCTAGAAAACATTGATGAATTAAGCCAATAGCCGACGCCAGGTTACCTTTATAAACGTCGGTCCAGGAACATGCTAAATTACTGGCTACACACTCACAACTATGTGCTAAATTAAGCCTCTCTTCTTTGAGTGGAACAAACACCCATTGAAGTGATTGTATGCTATAATTAAACTGCTACAGAGGAAATCCTTTAAGCTTTGCAAGTGACATGGCTGCTGGGATGTGTGTCAGGTAGTTGATTGGTCAGTCCACCACATTTCAGTCCAGACTAAAATATCTCTTAACCATTGTGTTGCCATTACATTTTGAGCAGACATTCATGATCTTAAGCAAATTTTCCTCTCACCACCATGAGATTGACAGTTTTGTTTGTTACTAAAATAGCTCGACAACAATTGAATGGTTTGCCGTGAAATTTAATGGAGACACTCATAACCCTCAGCTTTGATGATGTCAGCTCTTCATCTTTGTCCACCTTGAGGTTTGGATTTGTCCATACTATCTCTATAGGTTAGCAAATATAGAAATGTTAGCATGCCAACACGCCAAACTCAGATTGTGAACATAGTTTCCATCATACCTTCTAAGCTTAAACTGTGTCCCAGATCCCAGAATGGCACCTATTCAGTTGCTCGCTTGGCATATTTGCCAGAAACCTCTGGGTTTACTCCATGATGTGCCGCCCACTGAATTTGCACATTAGGGTTTCTCCCCCGGGCTCATCTGCGAGTTCCCTTTCTTCCCATAGAATTTACATTGTGGAGACGTTACAAGTTTTAAAATCGCTTTTCTCAGCTAGAGGATTTATTTTTCAAATATAAAGTCAAAAGACTAAAAATTTGGAATAAAAAGAGTCATAACCGACCTGTTTGCAGTTGAAAGTGGCCTAGCAACAGTTTTATGCATCTCTTTTACAACGGTGGCCCTATGGGCTGCAGGTGGAAGTTTTGTTAAAACATGTTCATTATGTTACAGTTGTTTTTTATGTAATTTAATGCTATACTGTTCCATATATGTTTATGCCACAGGAAAACGCTATAATAAACGTCCTCTATTGCTTGCTATCCATTATGTTTGTCCCAGTTGATTTGCCGTTGTTAAAGTAGAAGACTGATGTGTCTGCAGATCAGAAATATATATGCCAAGAACGACTAAAGATGATTAATCTTTATTGTCCACACTTTTCCTCAAAAAAAAATGACTGTTTCACTTATCTGGACATCTTGCCGTGCCAACATTGTAATAAAGATTTCCTAAATGCAATGTATAAACATTTGTGAGCTAACTAATTGATTGCGTGTTTTTGTGTCGATTTGGACTTTTATACGTTTTATTCCACATTGTTTACTGTAAACGACCCCAAAGTTTCCTGCAGGCAGCGCGGCAATGGTTATGTTTAGGGTTATGGTTAGGGCGAATTGTTAAATTGTTACAATGTCATTTAAAATTAGCTTTAAAAATAAACATGTTAGTCTTGTCCACATGTGCTCGAACTGTGTTCTGTAAGTGTTAGGCCAGGTCTTAGCTGCTACTCTGAGTTTATTTTTAGTTATTTGCCCCCCAGGCTCAAATGTCAAAGTTCGCCTCTGGAGGTAGTCTTTGGTCTTTTGGTAAAATGGAACTAATTATAATTGTCATTATTCATTACACACACACACACACACACACACACACACACACACACACACACACACACACACACACGGACCTTGTCCTTCCACATACAAGGCCACATCTGCAGTAGCAGTAAAGTCACACACGTCATTGCTTCCCAGAGCTAAGTATCAGTTATTATTCATGTTTCAGTGAGGAAAATTCCTGTCAAACATCAAGCAGCATATTACTTCAGGTAAAGGTTCACTTTCTCGTTTCACATTTGACCCTTATGTGTTACAAGTATTTGCAAAATAATTACACAAGCACTCAGCCAGTGTAATCTGCCTTCATGCTCTGCTTGTGGATTAGACTGTTGTGTGTTCATGTGCTGCGCGCCAGCAGACACGGCTAAGTATTCAGTTCAGTTCAGCTCAACCTTCCATCGGGATAAATGTCTGATTTCACGTTGTCTAATTATCACTCCATGCACTGTGGATGTCTGAGTCAGGCTTGCACGATATATGTATTTTTATCGACTGGTGCAATGAACCCCCACGCCACATATCGAGAAAGACACAATATGTGGAACACTGCACTTAAAAATGTCATTCTCATTATAGTGGTTGGCAGGGATCTGAGAAAAGGGGAATCAAAACCACAAGGCAGAAGCATACTACAGTTTACTTGAAGCAAAAAGCCAAGCAGGCAAAAGTTAAAAGAAGGGAATTGCTGAGGCAAAGTCCAAAAGGCATTAACAGGGTCAAAAACTAGCTGCAGATCAACAAATAAGACTGGAAAGCTAGGGCAAAAGCACTGACACAATCTGGCAGAGGGCTCGCTGATATAATAGGGAGCTAATGAGTGAATGGGGAACAGCTGAGGGAGGAGGATGAGCAGGTGAAGGGAATCAAGTGATGGGAGAGCAGGCAGAACAAAGTGGAAAAGACAGCAGAGTTGTGCTACGTTTATATGTGGGCGGCTATTTTCATAAACGGACATTTCAACCGCTCCGGTTTCAAAAATAACATTGTGCACATCTGTCAGTTTTTAGAAAATCGTTAATTTACACGTACCCGTGTATGCCATCAAGAGCATGTCAAACCTGTAGGCGGCAGTGTAACGAGAAGCTTGAACAACAGCAACGAATCACTTTCTCTCTCTTCTCTTCCTCGCTTCCTCGGCTGCCTGAACCTCCAGTTGTTTCAGTTTACCAGTTTGCCAACGTGCAAAGGAAGATTTCCAAAAATCAGGAGGTTTCGGAAAGACTCGTTTTCAGAGGCAAATTCTCCGTTTACGTGCCAACGAAGGGGACATTCAAAGGGAAATGTCTTCTTTTGTCTAAATAACCATGTAGGTATAAACAGGGTCTTACAGGGTCTTAGACACAGGCATAATGAAGGAGACAGTAGGACTTCAAAGTGACAGCCTTTAACTTTTCAATTCAATTTTCAGTTTGTTCAGTAGAAGAATGTTAACAAAGCATAAATGTGAAATCATTGGAAAGGCCGAACTGAGAATGCTTCCTAACTAACTAATCAGGGTTTTTGTGGAATTAAAAAAAAAAAGTATTCTGCGGTGTGTATCTCTTTTTACTTAATTAAGTAATATTGCTATCATGGTATTCCACAACACACTTTTTTATTTTGTGCCTTAGTCTGCGTTCACTGTTACTAGTGTCTGAGAGTAAAGTGTACACACACATACACACACACACACACAAACATGCAGCATTGCATTTCTTAATCCCCCTTCACTCAAAGTTGTTTGGTTTGTTTACTTACAGTTGAATGTCTGAGCTTCCCTGTGCAGAATATTTTAATTACTGTATCCAAGACAGAACTTTGACTTCTGAAATTGATCATATTCCATATCAGTTAAAATAAGTTATTCAAAGTATGATTTTTTTCTTATCATCAGAATTTCACGTTGCTTTTTTGGAAGCTCCAAATCATTCATTGGCCTTTGTGCAACCAACATCTTTCATTTTGTCACACCGAAGGCCAAACGGCCTTGACCCTAAAATTACAACATTCCAAGCCTTGGGCATCCATTCGTCGTTCGTGTTATCATCGCTAGGATTTTTGGTTTGTAATTATCACCTTCTGCTCTGTCGCCACAGTGTGGGGATAATATCCTGTCCACGGTTGTGAATGGAGCCAGCAACAGTCGAGACGGTGACAGACCATGTCAACACATTGGACCGCCCATGACTACTATGTACATTCCAACTACAACAAACACACACACGCACAAACACACACACAAAACTTTGTCCACCTGAGTTAGATCATAGAAAGCAGAAGCGTAACAAACAAACACACACACACACACACACACACACACACACACACACACGACACAAACAGCCAGCAGGAAGAGTCCAGGTCAGTTCCTGTTTTTGTACCTTTTTGATTTCTTCAAATTCTATAAACTGCAGACCACGTAATCCCCAGTTTCCTCTGCTATTCAGGACTGATTAACAAACAGCCCGATGGAAAGTTGAGGGAGTAGGGTCAGGGGAGCTTTATGTAATTAATGTTCAGCAGCAACTGACAGGCTCGCCCTACTCAGCAGTTACCATCAGCCAGGCTGGAGCCGGAAAGCCTGCGCTCAACAACAGTGTAAGAGCGGGCCAATCAAACAATCAGTCAACCACGTCGCCTTGAACCGCACATGCTCTCATGATGGTTCTTCTGAGGTCCCGTAGCTGTAATAATGGATATATCCAATGGTTGTAATTCACAATGTCTTCTATTATTCCATCCATGGTATCATCTTATGATACAAATAGTAAACATAACAAAATAGTTTGTGTGTTTCCCCTTTCACAGCGGCAACTGTTTCAGCTTTCCTGCATTTTCCAACTAATTGATGCTTCAAGCTAAGTATGTTATTTTTGTGTGATCGTGTGATTCGGATCTTCTCCAAAATGTATTAGGTTCCTTCTAGGCTCAAGCAACACCGTTCCACCAAGTTGAACGGACAGCGGGCCAGTAGTTTTTCCTGCTGACAGACTACTAAACAGACAAACCAACATACTGTACATACAGTCCACGAACAGGGTGCGTGACCTCCTTGGCGGAGGTAATTGTGGCACACCAGGTCACATATCAATTAAACCTGTTTACTGCACCTGCATCACTTTCATGCGGCAATGCTAATCATAAATCAGCACAGAGTCATTCACCTGCGAGTGACAATTCACATTACCTGGGTTACGAAATGCAGTGTGTCATGGTCACACGCTCACTGAGGATCAAAGTCTCTAAAGCCAGTAGCAGCAAGCAGAAGCTCGAGCGTTGCCACATCAGTGTTCTTTATTGTTTTTTTCAGGAATGAGGAAGTGTGTGAGGCAGCATCTTTACGGGAAGGCAGCGAGGGTGGGAGGGAGGGAGGGGCTAGTGGGAATGCACGTGGGCGGGCAGGTTATGACAAATATTTGTTAAGACAGACAGGAAGGGATAAGAATGGAAGGCAAAGTGCAAAGGTGTAAAACTTTAATTACATTTGGGGCTGGGTAATCACATTTCTCATCTCTCTCACACTGCGGTTGGCTTCTTCGTTCCCACCCAGCCTTTGAATTATCATTGTTCCTCTGTTACTACTTGCAACCTCTGGACAAACCTGATGGTTGTTGTGAAACTAAACTTCATGCCAGAGAATTTGGCAAACAAGAATTAGTCAAAGATGGAATTATTGTAGCTTGGGGCAATGATACACTTTGTTCTTTTTCACAATGTTGTGAAAACTGGTCAAATGTGTTCCAATGCAAGGAAAGCACGAGTAGACTGACACATCATGCAAATAGCAAAAGAAAACACACACACTGTGTGGAAACAAACTCAGAGCATGATTCACAGTGTTAACTCCACCGTATTGATCTGTGTGTGTACAAAGGATGTGCATGTTGTGTGGTTTTGTCTGTAATTACGTGGAAATTAACTGCATTCTGGATTGCATTGCAGTGTGTGGGGTTGTTTTTTTAGGTCCCTATCTGGTGTTGCCGTGTCCATATTCCCACTCGCTGACAGTGAGGCAGAGCAGGCTGACCTTTTCCCTTAAAAGACGTGGCAGCAGTCGGCACAAATGTGCAAGACGGTGAGTAAGCCAATAGGAATGCGGCACTCCTCAGGCATCTCCCCGAAAAACCTCTTGTAGGTTCTCACAGAGCAGTGGTGAGTTCAGACAGAGAGCCTCTGACTGCTGCTGCTAACCCATATTTCTAATTGTAGTCTTATCTGTTGACATCTGTCCTTTAAATGGCAATAAAAGCTTTTTCTTTTATGTGCTCTTTTTTTGTGAGAAATCCTCATTTTTAGAGGATAAGCAATCACCCAGAACCAAGAGGCCTCTTAAGCAGACACACTCTTTGTATTTTCTCTTTTGAACAAACGGTCGTCTATTTTCTGTTTGTTAATACTTAATTCTACATAATTAACCTTTAGGTTTTAGGTGAAACTAATTATCGCCCCACTGAAAGTCTTCCACTGGATGATACCTATTAACCTGATGGACCTGGTCGGAGCCCTGCTTGTTTTGCCCTTCAGCTATTGCCACTCCCCTAACGACTAACCTCTGCAAGTCAGAAACTAAATACCAACAGCAACTTTTACTTCTGTCGAGGCAAATACCTTCGAGGACGTTGCTGAGAATCAGTGGCCAAGGGCGGGGCAAGAAGGAGGGGGCAGGGGGTTTCACTGCATTTCTGAGTCTGCAGCTTTTAAGGGGGAGAGAGGTGGAGGCTGAGGGTGTGGTCTTGACCAACGGCGCATTGCTCGTTTGAAAGCGGTGATGTCTCTCTCTCATGGGTGGGCTATATTCTCTGGGTGGGCTGAGCAGAGAAAGGGGAGGTCACCTTGCCCCTTGTTACCTCATAAGGAGCAATATTCCAGATTGGCCCTATCATGGGGCTAGCCCA
This sequence comes from Etheostoma cragini, assembly GCF_013103735.1. Lineage (NCBI taxonomy): Eukaryota > Metazoa > Chordata > Actinopteri > Perciformes > Percidae > Etheostoma > Etheostoma cragini. Next base: position 24,522,575 of record NC_048413.1, read on the forward strand.
TGCCTTCATTTAAAGCGGGGGTAGCATGTTGTATTATGCTAAGCTAACCTTAGTTTGTGCAGTAGTAAGGAACGGTTAGCGTGAGCATTATCATTAGCATGTGGTCTTGCATCAATGAACACATGGCTGGTCATTTTATTTCAGTTTATTTCAGTTGTCAAAACACTAGAAATCATGGTTAGATAAAACAACACACACACAAATCTTTTCAAGTCATTTATTTTAGTTTAATTCACCTGTTCTTATTTCAAGCAGGGCTCTAGGTCAAAATGGCAAACAGGAAGTGATGGAGTCTGGAGTAATTTATAGAGGGGACGACATGGAATGGCCCAAGTGTCAGCCAGTGCAGAGGGGCGTACAGAGTGCATGGAGTTCTGTTTTGAGAAGCTTGTTCAGCGTGTAACATTTCATTTGTGATGTTAAAGTGGATATATGGTGTAATCATGAAGCTGGAAATGTTTGGGAATGGTGAACTAACACAATGGGGTTTGATTGATTTCCAATTAAATTTGGTTTGTCTCGTAGGCGGGGCTTCTGCTATAAAGGAACGGGGCCGAGGCTCCTCTAGGGAGAACAACTTTGGCCTGGAAGGGTGCAGGTGCTAGGGCCCATCTAGTCACGGCCTGATTTAGCCTTTTTTAGCCTTTTTTATTTTTTTGTTTGATATTAGTTGTGATGATAATTTCAATAGTTAAGATTTAGTTTTCATGTTTTGTTTATTTTTATATGATTCTGCAATAAGTCATCCTGGCAATACTGCATTTCCATGTATTTGCTGAAGAAATAAATCAAAGCACAAGGTGAAGAACTCCTGAGTCCATGCGTCCTCCTTCCACCCAGGGGCTAAACATTACAGGCCCATTGGAGCTTTCATTTCCTCAAAGGCAGAGCAGGATACCCAGGGCTCGGTTTACGCCTATCACCATTTGCAGCCACTGGGGGTCCGCAGGCAGGCTGGGGGAACACATATTAATGTTAAAAAAATTCAAAGTGAAATTTTCATGCTTTTGACCTTTAAAGATGAAGCTAGGAGCAGTGGGTGATTAGCTCAGCCTAGCCTTAAAACTGGTAGCAGCCGGATTCACTCAGAAATCTCCCAACCATCACCTCAAGATCTCACCAACATCGTGTGTTTAATCTGACAAGCAAAAATGGAAATATGACAAGTTGGGATTTTAAAGGGAGTCTTGTGATCTTGGCAAGCCAGCGGCAGTGCTTAGTGACTTCCTGGTCTGGTTGTTTGTGTACGGATAGAACAAAACAGATATTACACAACAATTAGTAAATTTGCTGCTCGGCGTATTTCTTTTTACTTTTAGACAGGCCAGACTAGCTGGTTTCCCTAGCTTCCAGTTTTTGTGCTAAGCTAAACTAACTGGTTCCTAACTGGTTGAAAATACTTTGAATGTCTACAAGAAGTAACGTCACCCGACATCGCTTAGAGCACTTTTAAAGGAAAATGAAAATAATCAGTGAAAAATGATTGTGAGTTAAGTGAAACTATATCAAAACTAAAGCCTTTAAGAAAAGCGAAACTGAATATATCGCCAGGTTAAAAAAAAACTAATACAAATAAAATTCAAATCCACGTAAATCATTTCAGTTTTAGTTTTTAGCTATAATTCCTGTGACATTGAACCACATACATTAAACAGACTTGACATGTAATCGCTTCGTAACGGACACTAAAGAGTGCAAAGATTACACTTTAAACGTCATGCCTGTGCTCCAGCCTTGTATTTTATGTCTATTTAGCCACATAAAGGTCTGAGACATACCTGGCCCCCAAAAAAAAAAAAACTACAACTACTGTAAAACCGTAAAATTAAATACATACAAACTAAACTAAACTAACAACACCAAACTAAACTGCAAGGAAGCAAATAACGTTGTTCAATGTCAATCACTTTTACTTAATGGTGACAGTGTGCCGTAACTGGATAGTAAAAGGGCAAGAAAGAGGGTGACGCAGCGCAGGTCACGGCACAAACGCACAAATCATCAATGCAGAGCAGAGCAGAACATTTTCTGGGTGAATTTGTCCAAATCCATTCTTCAGAGTGTCCTCAACCACCCCTTCCCATAACCTTTCAGATTTAAGTATCGGCTGCCTCCCCCTTCCCACAGCCTATCAGCTGCTCAGGGAATAAGCCAAAGAGAAAGTCAGGGTCACCCCTGGCTCCGACAAGTTTTACTCCCACTGCCCTGGAAACCCAACAGGCATCCTGGAGACAAATACAGAGCCACTGAGCTACCACATTGAGTTCCTTCACTCCCACCGTTCCCAGTCAGTCATGGGAAAATACCCACTGGACATGTTGTAACTAGAGCAAATAAAGGAGAAGAGGCTGTTGGGTGAGAAGCTTCGACTGGCCAGTGTCAGCTCAGGAATCCTAATTTCTTCCTCAGCTTTAATGCTCTCTCTGTTGTTTTCTGCTGGTGGATAGAAGAGGGAAGTTTATTTCCTAGTCCAATGGTAAACTCCATTTGAGTGCTGCTGTAATATTTTTTACATTAATGACCGTAAGGTTGACTATGCATGTGAAAGGTGTTGCCTGTAGTGATGAAGCAGCAGATAATCTTTAAACTTAATGTTTTTGTTGTCTTGTTAGCAACTTGTCCGAACGTCCTACTGTTTGGGTTTCTTGCACCGCGGGGCTTTTTGTTGTAGCGATGTAAATCTAATGGCGTTTTTCCACTGCATGGTACCTGCTCAACTCGTCTCGACTCTACCCGCCATTTTGGACTTTCCATTACGAAAAAAAGTCCCCTGTACCTGCTAACAGTTCCTTTTTTTAGTACTGCCTCAGTCGAGGTTCTAAGCAAGCTGAGGTGATACCAAAAGGTGACGTGAAAACCTGCAGACTACTGATTGGTCGAGAGAATCGTCACTACTCACTGTGTCATCATTGCTCCCTGCGTTGCTTTGCACCAACCATAATGATTGTGATCGTTTTTTAGGAAATGCCAATAAACCAGAGCCCAGTCTTCATGTTACATGTTTGGCCCTCCTCAGCAGCACTGTGGGGGAGGGTCTAGTAATGCGTGAATAAAAAACTGTCAATGTGACAGACTGATCAAACTGCCATCTGTCTGTCTACACTCTGCAGTTTTCCACATAAATGTTACGTCATTGCATGCTCTCTGTTTTCCGTAATCTCCTATCAGCAACTCTGTTATTTTCCATGGGAATTTCAATGGACTATTTGGATGGGAATACTACTGTGACAGTAGCAGGAGCACTTGCACAATACGGTGGCATGGCACCTGTGTGTTTATGTAGCCTTCCCAGGCCAATCCTCCTCATACCTCAAGCTTAGACCTCCAGGCTCCCTCCACGTCCAGGCTTGTTCGTTTTGGAGGTGTAACACGGCCAGGGACAGCCACAACCCGTGGGATTTGGCTTAGCAGTTGAGAGAGTGCTGGGGCGGGGCGGAGAGCTGTCCGCCCTATCTCTCTCTTCCTCCCTTATTGTGACATCTGAGTCATTCATAAAAATTTGAAAACAAAGTCAACAGCATAACTGCCTTCATGTGACTACAAGTTGAGAATGCGAATGACTGCCTTATGCAAATCTAACTCAACAGGAGGAATTTAGCCCTGGAGACAGAGAAAACATCTTTACCTAATGAGGCAATACATAACCTCGCTATGGGAACATTAGTTAATAAACAAATGCCATGCTGCTGTGTTGGCTTTCATTAATTCCACACTCCATTTGCAATAAATCTACAGATGCATAATCAGTGGTGCTCTGAGAATTTTTCATTGCTCTGTGCTAACTACTCAGGAGAGACAGTTAGAATCACGTATGCAATATCATTGTAAATAAAGACCTTAGGGATGATGCAATAATAATTTCAAATGCATGTAATATGGGTTGGAATTTGGAATATGAAATAAAAACTAAGAGATGGACCAACTGGGGTTCATATGATTCACAGAAGGACATGTCTACCATGAAGACATGCAGAAGGACATGTCTACCATGTCCTTCTGTAAAATCATGTGGACACCAGTTGGTCCATCTCTTAGTTTTTACTGTTTACTGACTGTAAGGTACTGGTTTTGTTTTGTGCGCAGTTGTTTTATCCAGCTTGAAGTCGCCGATGGGGGGGGCTAACTGACATTGCATTGGGATACAGCGTGTTGTTGTGTGGGATGTCTGTGCATAGTGATCTGCTGTAGAGGAGGTGACTCTTTACTGACGATACCTACTAGGTTGGGAGACAAACTGATGAGATTGTCTGTAGTCTCATAAGACAGCTAGAACGCTTGATTGGCTTAGTGATGAGCCAGCTTCATCAAACCTGGTGATGGAGCCATCTACTGCTCTGGCACTGACAATTTGACACTTATGTTTTAAATATTTTTTATTGTCTTTTATCCTATTATCATTATTATTGCATGTATATTATGTGTATGTCAATTGTATCCTAGTATTTCCTTTATGTTTACATTCTGGGCTGTGTGAATGATATTTTGCTGCTGTCACACTATGTTTTCCTGTTTTGTTGGGCTCAATGAGTATCTATCTATCTATCTATCTATCTATCTAATGTGGGTCTGAAAGGAGTAACGTTTATATAATGGAAACGATGTAGCACATTAAAAATGTATCGGAGTAAAAGTATTAAACTCCTCAAAAATATTTGCTGAAGTAAATGTGGAAGTAGGAAAAAAACATAAGACTGCAGTAGATTACAGATACAGCCTTTTAGTACTAGTGCAGTAGTGAAGAAGTTCTACTTTGTTATCTCTGTTTTTTATCAAGAGAAACAGTCACTAATAGCATTAAAGGCTTGTTTTCCAGCCTCCTCCCATTGCTTTCATTGGCAGCGAACATGCTACTTAATCACGTTAAACTGTGGTACTAAAGGACAAAGGGGTACATTGAGGTTTTATTGGTGTTTTCCCTGTGATGATCAGTTCTGGTGGCCATAGTTTTATCCACCTTCTCCACTACATCACTGTGTGACTCATTCGACTGTGGGGAGTAGGAAACTCTGAGCTGAACTGTGGAAAGTCATTATTCCAGTCTGACAACTGACAAATACTAAATTTGATTGAGCATAGCAGCCAGGAAGGACAGTCTGGTGAATGAATACCCCCTCAGCACACACACACACACACACACACACACACACACACACACACA
>NC_048413.1:24527870-24582864 GCF_013103735.1 Etheostoma cragini
GTGTGTGTGTGTGTGTGTGTGTGTGTGTGTGTGTGTGTGTGTGTGTGAGTGTGAGAGAGAGAGAGAGAGAGAGAGAGACTGTACTGTAGATTAAAAGTTAGTAATTTCTGTATTGGTGTTTGAAGCTTGTTTTTCTCTCAGTGTGTTCTGACAGTTTGTGTTGTGTTGTCTCGGTGAGGATTGTTCAAAGTGTTTCGCTGCACTGAGCCTGTTTGAGAGACGTGTGAAGAGTTGTGTTGCTTGGAGTGATTTTTTTTTTTTCAGGTCATGCAAACTGTTTAACTCCGATTGTTAGAGTGTTGCACATGTCGTGCTTCAGTTGTGACCAATGTCACAAAAAAAACTAATGAAAATTGTAATTAAGTGTAGACCCACAAAGAAGCAAAAAACAGTATTATACTTGTCAAATTCTACATTGGCTGCCTCTGTCCTCAACAGTAGAAAATCCACTGGGCAGGTCAAAAATACTATAATTGCATTTGTATGTGCTATTGCATTGAGTGCATGCGTTACAGTTATCGCCATCTGGTACTGAGGCTAATAGATGTTGTGCAGAGTCAGTCCAAGGAAACAAGTTCTCAGTATTATTACTAGAATTGTTGTGGCTTTGTAAATTATAGAGTGTGGTCTAGACCTACTCTATCTGTAAAGTATCTCCAGATAACTTCTGTTTAGATTTGTTACTATGAATAAAATTGAATTGAATTTTATGACCACATCGTATGTTTTGAGCAGCAACCAGTTCTAAAAGGTTGTGAGATAAAATGTAAAACTATTTCCTATTTTAAAAGGAAGTAAGTAAGTAAATGTACTTTATTATTTTCTACTCCAGGGATTAGGTTTATAGTCAGGCGTTGCAGGAATGATTATAGGCCCTCAAAAGTACAGTGTGTGCACTTGAAAGCTTTTATAATGACATTAATCAAACCTGTTTGGCTTTAAATGAGGCATTAACCGTCTTGATTTATGATTGTCCCACCTTTTTTTGATCTATTACACATCCCTTACTGCAGAACCAAACGCTACGTGTTTCACAACTGATGCATACATGTATGGTGCATGTGTGTAGGCGCATTTCTCAACATCATAATTTACAGACTTAAACCAGTGCACACATGATTTCCTGTTCATCTGTAAGAATGTGTGTCTGTGCCTGTAGTGTATATCAAGCAAGTAGATATAGGCAGATGGAGAAAGAGAGAGAGAGAGATGGAGTTGGGGGAGGGTTTAAAGGAAGTTCCTGACAACGTTGCCTAACAGCTCCGGCTTAGGGAGTAATTGTGTAACAGCTGGACACTCTTTTTCTTACATTGAGAAGAAGGTGAAGCACACAACTTAAGAGAAGAACACAAAGATGAGCCAATCAGCTCTTACTGATGAGGCGGTGAGAAGTCTTGGGTCAACAACGCCTGCTGAGGGAGGGAAGAACATATTGCAGCCCTTACACTCATTGACTCATTATTACACATCAGAAAACGAGACACCAAATGAGGTATCAATGTGTCTTTTCTTCTGAAAGCTGAACAGACTAAAATGTCTCTGGTAGCTTTTTTGACCGTGTCCTATTTTTCAGATGACTCAGTGTTGAACGAAGACACAAAGTAAACTCTGTGCGGAGGGAGGGAGTGACTCACCAACGCAAATACCAAACTCTGAATTTGAATCTAAAGACAGTTTGCATATCAAGTCCCACCACACGTGCAGGGAAAACCCAAAGACTCAACAAACAATGGCAGTATGAACCATAGGACAGCACAGATCACTGTAGTGTCTAGATACAACTACCCTAAATGTAGTCCTATCTTTAAGATTTGCAGGAATAGTTTGACATTTTGGGAAGGTGGCATATTTTCCATCTTTGCCAGAGGTAAAGGAGAAGATGGGCACCACTCTCGTTGTGTTTCCGGGTAATATAAAGGTTCAGCCAGCAGCCGCTTAGCTTAGCTTAGCTTAGCTTAACATAGCTTAGCATAAATACTACAAAAAAGGGGTAATCAGCAAGCTAGCCTGACTAGCTTTACAAGACTATGATTTGTTTATTTTTAATTAATTAACAAGTGGTAACTGCTGGGATTGCATCTGATCCAGAAACACTGTGGCACATTACTTTGTTGTAAAACTGTAACTTCTTTTAACACTTTGATTTCTAGCACTGGTTTCACAAACAAGATTAGAATGAGCATTAGAGGTGCTGGAATGCACCTTGTTTTTGTCTTTGCACACGGCTAGGAAAGCTATTTTCAGTCTTATGCTCAGCTAAGTGGCTGCTGGCTGCAGTACAATATTAACATCTGAAATGTAGTGGAGTAGAATTAGAAAGTTGCATGAACCTCAAATGTGTACTAAATTACAGTACTAAATGTACTTAGTTACATTCCAATACTGAGTAAAATTAAGACTATTAACAGTGTAACACTCCAAGCTTTTACACAAGAACAAGTCAAACATTTTACTTCAGTAAAAGTACAGTTATGATCTGCAAAATGCACTTTAAGTATCAAAAGTAAAGATACTTTTCATGCATTGTACTTTTGGATTACAATTACTGATGCATAAGATGTAAGCAGGATTTCAATGTTTCACAAGAAAGAACTATTTTATAAATAGTGTATTTAACCTGAACAAAATAGACTATATTTAGTTGTTGTTTACTAAGAACTTGAAAGCCATTTTGCATCTCCAACTAAACCAGAAGTAGAGGCTATAGAAGTAGAAGGTTCTTTAGGAGAAGTCCTGCTTTCCAGCTGAAATACTTATGGAACATCTGGAACAGCAGCATGTCTTGGTTGCATTTAGGACGTTCATAACAACACCAGCCCACACGCTGAGGAGTCTGATGTGGCACGTCATTCTCAGAATGAGAGAGGAAATAAATGGTGTCATTCGTAGAAAACAACCTGTGGTCTCAAACACACTGGTTATCTCTTCAGGGAAATTTTATGTTTGAGTACCGGCAGAAGAAAGGTTTACGGATGACTGCAACTACCGTTTGAATTTATGCTGAAGATGACACTTTATTTTTAGGACTGGTGCTTCTTTTGATGGCCTCTCTGTCTATTATTATCTGATACAGAAATACCTTTGCATGGAGCCACTGCAGGACTTTGATCTGGTGTATTTATGACTTGAAACGTGTCTGAGAATAAAGACTGGCATTGTGTCTTCCATCTGGATCCTTTTATTTCAGTCCCTTCCATCCATTCAACTCACAGCTGGTAAGCACACACATTGTATTCACCTGACAGGCACTGATAGGGGATGATGGTGAGCAGCAGCGTTTCCAGCCTCAGTGTAATTTGCTGTTGTGTAAATCTTTGTTTTGCTGTGGGTGGGATTGCAGCAGAGCTGTCTCAAGGAAGATAAGTGAGGCCAGGTGTCCCACAGGGGCATCGCAACTGATTAAACCTACAACTCTTATCTATCCAAGAGAGCAGATCCATGATAGACTGCTGCCTGCCTGTCATTATCACCACTCAAACGTCTAGATTAACTCACGAGAGCATCTAGAGCTTGTTAGAGGTATTAAACCCATGAACACAAGTTGTGGACCACATTCCAGCTGTGAATTGACAGAGGGTGATTACCGCGTGGCTAGTCTATGTCCACGACTTCCGGGATGCTCTGTAGTTTGTCTTGCTTTTCGGTCGGATGCCCGTCACCTTCTGCTTTCTTCTTGTTGGAATTTTAAACTGCGGTGGATTTGTGAGGACTATGGTTAAGTGCTCCTCAGATCTCTGTAGGGTAGATCCAGACAGCTAGCTAGACTATCTGTCCAATCTGAGTTTTCTGTTACACAAGTAAAACATCTGTTGAACGTACACGTGTTCCACCAACTAAGAGTTGCTTCTCAGGGCTACTTTGCAGCGGCACCAGGGCTCCGTGCAATTGCGATTGGTTTAAGGAAATGCCAATAAACCAGGAGCACGTTTCTCACCCATTGCGGAATACTGTGTGGACTAACCAGACCCTCCTTAGCACTGTGGAGGAAGGTCTGGCAATCCAAGACTACTTCATATCTTACAACTGAGGCTATAAGAAGTACACAAGTCCTTTAATTTACAAGTCCAGTGTGTAATGTGTTCAGTTGTTTATTATCAAAATAGGTGTTGGCCATTCACAAACTTGTCCTTTTTTAAAATATTACATACTGCTCCGCCTTTCGCATTTTAACCGTCACAAGATAGACTCACGGGTGCTGCTATCTTGTCGCTTGCTGGCAAGTTTGAAGAAGGTACAGTAAAAGTGAAGTTATGATCCGTAAAATGCCCGTTGAGTATCAAAAGTAAAGGTATTTTTCATGCATTATATTTTTGGATTATTATTACTGATGCATGAACTGGTAAGCAGGAGTTCAATGTTGGACAAGATAGAGCTATTTTAACTTTATTATTCTTACTTATTAAAAGGGCAAAGAAGAAAACTGTCTTAGAATCCATGCCAGCCCAAGTTTTCTGTTTGTCAAATAAGTAACAGTACTACTGACTTCTTCAAGATGTACAATAACAATTAAGGTGTCTTGCATTGTTGCCTTACCTTTGGGGCCCTAGACAAAGTCTTAACATTAGTTTACACTGTGTTTACATAGGGTCAGGCCATAAAGGAGTACTGGTTGTTAGGCCATGTGGATGAAGGTAGCCCCAGGCTAGGGTCCTCTTGCAGGCTAGTCCAGAGATGCTCCTTGGTTATTTTAGCCCATATCAATGCATATAATACAGAACATCCAGTGTATGGCTAAATGTAAATACTTCCGCGAACCATTGAGACATTTCTAAAAAAGCGATTCAAATTCATGAATCGATTCAAGCTCTACCGAGTCAAAATGAATTCATAGAAATCCAAATATCAATTCATGATTCATTTTATAACTTTTGTTTCGTAATGACATGTGTACTATCAAAATAACTACAATTACATACTGTGAATGGCTTTTTTTAATTGAGAATCGTTTTTGAAGTGAAAATCAATTTTAAATAGAATCTTGAGCCTAAAAATCAATTTTGAATCTTGACATTTTTGGAATCGTGTACCTCTACTGAATAATAACTCTTTATTAAATATCAAGAACCGTCTCAGACAAATACAAGTCTAAGTTCTGTATGAATGAACAATCATTCGATATCAATATTAATAATGAAGCCAGTACTGTTTTCCATTCTTAAATGTAGGTTTTGCAGTAGAAAGTCAATTCTGGAAATGTTTTGAGGTTGTTTTCTTTAATATGTTGGCACCCTGCCACTGTTTTGTTGCCATCTGCCTTCTGCCTGCCTATCTTCTCTTATCTCTTCATCTGTTCTCCGGATTTGCTGCCTTTCTACAGAGGTGTCAAACAGGAAACCTGCCTTGAAAATAGTAAGACCTTCTGACCTAGTATAGTCTATAGTACTGCAGTTGAAAGTTTTTTTTGTTATAAATAAATTCTATCATAGCACAGGTTTTGTTTTTCTCTGACACATTATACATACTGTTCCTTGAAACAATACAAAGGAGTCGAGTGTCACTGTTAAAAAAATATTTATTGAAATCGTATAAAAATAGTTTCTAACATAATTTACAATTCTAATTTGAATGGATGAAAAAACAATCCAAGCTGCATTCAACCTGAAGTTTTCTCATTGTCACATCTCTCTCTCACACACACACACACACACACACATCCAACATTCAAAATTCAAAATTCATTTGCTCCCCCAGCAGACAACAGCGTAACAAAACCAGTTACCATCAGTAGACGTTCAATGTTTATATACATTAAGATGGAAGTGCTTTTAGGACTATTTACACATTATGTACATTACATACACAAACATTCACACAAACACATCTGCTCTTTTCACATTTCAAGCCATAAATATGGTTTAGAAAAAAATTCATCTCGCGTTTGTTTGTCTTTTAAATAATCTGTGGGCCCTTCTGTGACTGTGGAATGAAACACATAAACAGCCAAAATTCTCTCATAAATAAATAAATAAATTCTGCGCTCATTGAGTGTGAGAAGGAAGTCACAACAATAATAAATATCATTATTATTTACAATTCTTGTCCCCACTGAATTTTAGGACCTGTGTGAGGCACTGTTTAAACATAATTAAAAAAAAATTGAAAAGTGAAGAGCAGAGGATGTTGTATTTTGGTATGGTTAGGTGTGCATTGTGGTGTGCATTCCGGTGGATGTGAATCTTGTGTTGTATTCAGAACAACAAGAGAAGAAGAGGAAGTGGAGGTTGTAGAGTAGAGGTGGATGCTGTAGTAAATAGAGTGAGGTAAGTCCAGTGTTTCTTTTTTATGATTCGTATGCACAGGTTGGCTGCCGAAGCTATGAGGTTGTCTGGTTGCTAATGACATTGGAGTACTAGACGTAGTGATGGCAATGGCTGTAAATGACATAGGCTTTACTGATCTAGGCCCATGAGAGGAAAACTAAACAGCAATGAACAATATAAAGCCTTGTACAGAGTAAGAAGCAAAAATGTCTCCGAGACAACAAGCCTTATTTGCTTTCACAAATTCAAGTATTTTCAGGGTCCTCCAACAATCTCACAGAAGGCACTTTTTTGTTTGAGAATCGTGCTTTGCCAACGCCTCTCTTCCCATTCTGCTGCGACAGAGAGAACAGAGGGAGAGCGAGCGGCGTACAGTGCAGCGGGGCCTTACGTAACGCTGACTGTTCATCCAGCAGAACAGCGAGTGCGTGTACTGTATGTGCTCAACGCAGGTGTCCGGTGGGGATGATGTTCTGACATTGACGCGAGGCAACGGCTGGGAATATCAAGTAGTCGGGGTGGAGAGGGTCAGGCCTGCCATGTTGAAAACAAACATGATGGTTTGTCATGACCTGGTTTTTTTCTCTGTCCTTAGTCCTTTACACGTTGCTCTCACCAGTGTCTGGATGCCCCCCTCCTCTCTGCTTCAAGTCGGTTACATAAGTCTTTTGTAATAGCCTCTTAGGTCAGTGCAGTCCAGTTCAGACCAGAGCAGCCCTGTTTGCCTCCATCACCGCGCCACAGCCACAGGGGTGGGTGTGAAGGCTGTGGGCTCATGGCTGATGCTGTGCAGCCTAATCTCTGTGCTTGTCTTCTCTGTCTGCACCGTGGATGGGACTACAGAGGAGGATGTGCTCTGCATCCACGAGTGATTGATGATGTCCTCGAAGGATGGGCGGTCAGCTGGCCGCACAGACAGACACCACTTGATCAGCTGCTGGCATTCTGGAGGAGGACAGGGGAAAGGAAAACCAATAAGTCTGGAGCAATAAACTAGGAACATAACATATTTGACACCTGACTGTCACGAAAAAGCTAGAACGTATATTATTACAATGTGAATTTACCTGTGGAGATTCTCCTCCGGAAAAGGACCTGCCCTCTTGTGATCTCCTCATCGTGTTCAAATGGAATGTCCCCGCACACCATGTCATACAGCAAGACACCCAGGGACCAAACTGTGGCAGAGCGTCCATGATAGCGATGATATTTGATCCACTCCGGTGGGCTGTACACTCTAGTGCCTGTCAGGTGGGAGAAAGAAAAAGGAGAAAAACATCTTTTTTTAAAAACTGGAATCTCATTTAACAATAATGCACAAATCAACACAACTATCAGATACAGCAAAGCCCTGACTGAGTGGATTCTCGAGTCAAATTAATTAAAAAACAGCAATGCAGATAGGGATAAATGGCAAATGTAAAGCTGAGCTGTATCTGAGGCTATTATCTGAGCTCAGGTGCCAGGAAGCGTGACAGGCGCGGTCTGTGTGTGTGTATGTGTGTGTGTGGGAGGGGAAGCGGACATGTGACTTTGTTTACAAACTTTGAGTTGTAAAAATGCAGCTTCCCTCCTATGGGGGGCGCCAAAGCAAAGGCGATGTTGCTCAGCCAGTATTTATAGGCTGCTGTGGGGGGATGTCGGAGATGACACAACCTAGGAATTTCTGTTGGGGTGTGTGGGCACAGATCGTCAGACTAAAGAGGCTCCCGGGCCTAATGAAATGGCTGTGAAGTTTAAAAAAATAAAATATCACTCTAGTGTTTTCCGATAAAGATAAACGTATTGAAAATGACACATCACCGCATGCTTTGATCATGGATGACTCACCATCAAAGTCTGTGTATATGGTGTCTTTGAGCAGGGCTCCGGATCCGAAGTCAATAAGCTTCATCTCCCCAGTGCGGAGGTCGATGAGAATGTTCTCGTCTTTGATATCCCGGTGCACCACGCCGCAGTTCTGGCAGTGCCGCACAGCCTCCAACACCTGACGGAAAAAGCTCCGCGCGAGCTCCTCCGGTAAGGCACCTTTCTCCGTGATGAAGTCGAACAGGTCCTTGACGTTTTCGGGCCTCTCCATCACGATGATGAAGCTGTCTGGTCGCTCGAACCAGTCTAGCATTTTGATAACGCCACGGAAGCCCGTCCCTACTTTCTTCAACAGCACAATCTCCAAAGGGACACGGGAGCCATTAGGCTGAAAAGATAATAATAAAAAGTATTTAGTACACGTAGACGTGCCAACAACATTATAGCTATGTAGAAAAACGACAATTAGGTCGATATTAACGCTAATAATAGTATAACACTGTTTTATAAATCGTTTCTTACCAGCTCTCCCCAGTCGGAGATTCTGTCCTTGGCCACATGTTTGACAGCAACCTACAGAGCGAAGAAGAAACCACGTCAAATTACATGTGTAAAACAACCCAGCATGTAAAGCAGCTCGTATAAAATGCCACATATCTTATTGTAATAACACGTAAGGCATTAATGTTACTAACCGGAGCTCCGTCGGTTATTCTTGTACCGGAGTAGACCGTGCCGAAGCCGCCACTGCCCAGCACCGCGCCGACCTGATACAGCTTCTCGAAAGGCTCCTTCTCCTTCACTACAAAAACATAAACACAGCCGGTAAATACCACGGAAGAAACCATGCTAGCCCCTCTGTAAAGCCAAGTAGGATACATATAGCACAGCAACGTACCAAGACATTAGAACACAGTAATAAGGATAATATGTTGTTTATTGAAATTGTTCTTAAACGAACTGCGTCCAGGAAAATTAGCATGCAACGTTAGTAATATGTGTGGACTGAGCCGCGCTAAGCGGGCTAACAGCCATTGCTGCATCCCCGTCCTCCATGATGAAACGATGGAAAAAAGGGGCTTCTAACCTTGATGAACTTGGAGCTGGATTTTCGCCGGCATGTCTACAGTGGAGATGTGGGCCAGAGAATTGAGCTTGGACAGTAGCATTTCTTGCCTGATATCCACCACAGGCGATTCGACGTGTGTGTTCTTCGTGTTTTCTTGGTTTATAGCCGTAGTTTTATTCCGATAGCACGGCTCTCCCGTCTCCCGTGTAAAGCTTAAAGTCCAGTTTGCAGAAACAAATATGCGGTAGGGATCCTTTCATCCAGATAGAAAAAAAGGCGCTTGAGATCCAGGGAAATATAGCCAAAAACTTCGTCCCGGGTTAACTGAGTTCACATTTAAAGCTAACGCGAAACCAGTGTTGTTCCCTGCTATGTTTTGTAAACAGTTACGATATAAACAGAGAAGACGGCGCACAGTCCAATGCCTCTGTCAGATACCGGCTCTAGGAAACAACTAGTAGGAGGGGGGGAAGGACGGTTATATGGTAGTAAGAGGGCGTTACAACACGCTCCGACGTCCATGTTTCACCGCCCCTTTCCGCTCTCTGCACCAATAGGACTGCACATACGCACTCCAAACGAACGTCAATCACCAAATGAAAAGAAAGCCAACCTCACAACCGGCTGGGCTGGCTGAGCCATATACGGACGTGGCGGGAATAAAAACGCGCTAAAAAAAGTAGAAAAAAAAGAGGAGAGGTTAGAGTAAAGGCTAGTAATTATGAATTCAAGTTGAAGGGAAATGCAAATTCAAAGCCAAGTCTCCCCCATGGTCTCCCCCCGTGTGTTCTCCATTCGCGGGAAAAGGACCCAGAGAATAAGAAAACCCAGCCATGACCAGACTATCTTCACAAAACACTGGAGTATAAAAAGTTACTGAAACTGGATGCATATTCTATTCTATTTCAAAAGATAGTTTTGTCGTATTCCATATCGATTGTCATCTGTTAATGTATTTTTGGAACTGTTCACTCTTCTTCACCTTTGTCTGCATGTGGGAACAGCAACATAGGCTCCTGGCTGCATAACGCTTCCACATGGCTTAGTAAAGACATGGTGCAAGACGAGACACAGAGGCTACAACCTGAGAGCAGTTCATCAATTGCATTCCAGCTATTCTTACCCCCTGCCATTTACCTGATTATTTGCACATTAACACAGATGTTTATTAGTTGAAGTGAAGTCCAGGACTATAGCTTTGTTTGAGTTTTTCCTGACAATGCCTCTCAACTGGCTGCGCATCAAAGCGCGCTGGGGGGAAGAGATGCATTCCTCTCATTCTTTCAAATTGGGTGGCCGCGTTTGCAGCCGTTCACAGGATGTGGGAAACTAGAGATAAAAGACTTCCATTAACTCCCCCCCCCCCCCCCCCCCCCCCCCCCCCCCCCCCCTCCTCTCTCTGCTCCTCCTCTCTCCGCCCTCATTTTCCCGCGCATGTTATTGTCTGAATGGCATTCTCTATCTCTCTCCCGCCCCTGCCTAAATTAAGTTTTGTTTTCCTCTGAAATTCCATGGAAAGTTGTAAACCATCATAATGATGACAGGCTATATTGTATTTTAGAAATTTGCAATTTGACGATGTCTCTCCCTTAAGTTGGAGGAAAGGTGGATTTATAAAATACAATGGATAGGAAGAAATGTTGAATTATTGTTTGTTTATTTTGATGTCATATTCTCGCAACTGCACTACAGGCTTATTAATGAATAATAATAAAGATGATTTTTGTCAACCGTCACTTCTTATACTCACTTTGCTCACTTTGGAAAGTGATCCATGCCATTGTGCACGAAACGATCCGCAAACAAAAAACAAAGTTTAATAGAAACCTACACCATCTTGGTCATACAGTAGGCTTCTTGTGAAGAAGTAAGTGGAACATAACAAACTGTTTACAGGTCATCACGGCTGACTGGAAAGAATAAGGAGGTCATGGGGTGTTCATACTTGCTTTATGGACGCCCTGGGCAAATTACGTTCATACCTCTGAAATGACGAAAAGCAGGTGCTGTTATCGATTTATCACCACATTTGAAAGTGCTAGTTCAAATAATGGAATACATTGTAGGCCTAGCTACACAGAAACCAAAGAACACCTTATGTTTCTAGTTTCTCAATTTGGGTTGGTGTAGGCCTCATAGTTGAGCTGACCATTTAGTTTATTTTTAGCAGAGGTGGAGGGAGTACAAAAAGTATTTTACCTAAGTAAAAGTACTAATACTTTGATGACGTTTCACAAGCAAAGTACAAGCAAAATTACCAGTGTAAGAGTACAAGTTACTTAGTTACTTTTTAATAACTAGGGAGTTATCTACTTTTTGTAATTATATTTATTTAATATCCTATTTATAAAAATATCTATTTAAAAATAAAAAGGCACAAACCCATGTCACGCTTTCCATTTTAGTTTGTTGACACTTTGCCAAGGAAATGTTAGAGGCCTTTAAATTTACTTTCTGTTGGGTTTGCTTTTACCCAGTAATGGGTTTGATTTAAAATGTAGCAAGGAACTATACTTCAAATAAAACAAAGTAAAAGTAAAATTACAGATTTTGAAAAAGTACTTTTAAAAAGTTCAATTACAGTAACGTTACGTGAATAATTGTAATTTCCACCTCTGCTTCTTAGGGAGGTCTTATTGCCCTTCCTGTTACTGAAGTCACAGCTTTATATGTGAAACTAAGATATTGTTAAGCTACAGCAGTAACACTATAGTAGCCTAATAGTTGTTAAAACACGAGTGGTTTTATAGTGTCCTGAAAGGTCCAGAGAGCATGTGCGCCGGGTTCATGCTCAGTCAGGGGCCTAGGAGAGGTGTGTGAAAATGGAGAGGTCCAAAGCAATGAGTGCAAAAGTGCCCACAGGCCAATGAAATGGCACCGATGAGTACATCTCTGTGGGGCTGCAGATATCCCTGCTGCTTGCATGATCAGCAGGGCTCAAATGGCAGTCATCGAACCCCAACTGTCAGAAGGACAGATTATTAGTTGCACCGCTCGCTTTGGAGCCAGCTGCTCAGTCCAATCTCCTGAGGAGAAGGCAGCAGGTTTCTCATACTGTAAAGCAAGACGTCACCATTTTCATGTCAGTGATCACCAACTACATTCATCGTGCAGCCAGCACATCTGATTAGCTGTTGCCGCAGTCACTCAAGTTCTTCCTTTTTCTTTTACATCTTGGTCCTGCACTGCACAACAGCACACCAAAACCTTGGAGGTCACAAGGGAAGATTGGACTTCCATAATACTTTCATGAAGTACTTCCTCTTTCTAGATAAATAGAAACCCTGCCCACAGGACATTTTTCACAACACCAAATAATGCTTGACTCTACTCAATATGTGCACTATCCACTGGAATATAATAGTTTTTTTTAGAAATACTAACAATGTTTATGAAATGACTAATTGTTTACTTTTATATTTGTATTTGGAGCCATAGAAGAGACTAAAATGTAATATCTCTTTGTGCACATTTCATGGACAGAGATTTTGACTTCAAAAAACACACACTATCTACTCTAAGCATCCAATGTTCCAGATGATCTTGATACTGTAAATGAGTTTCCTTTTTGTGCCACATTGTGTCCTAATCTATGCTGTAAACTAAATGCCATAAACTCTGTTATCTAGCCTGCCCGACCCTTCAGTATTACCCTTGACCTGACACTCCCCCTCCACCCTTCATCACAGAGTCATAACACTTCCTTTGTAGCATATTAGCCACCTTAAGCACACAGTTTCTTCTCAGGAGATTACTCACTTATCCCCACGTGGCCTGATAGATTCTGCTGAAGTCTTCTGCAGTCTATCTGTCTCTTTGCGTCTCTCCTTTAACTCTTCTCTGTCTTCCTAGAGGTCTTTTACGAAAGGCCCAGCCCCCTGTCTGCACTCCAAAAAGTTGTTTATCCATCAATCATGATTGCCAGCCAATCACCTCTCCAGCTGTCCCCAGATCCCACCTGCTGCCACTCTGCAAGTGGCAGGACAAATAATCATTGAGGTGAACGAGACGAGTGTAGACTTGCACAGAGTGTTTGATGCCTCCCGATTTCCCCCTAATGGATTGAACAATGGATAATGGATAGAACATGACCTCTGCACTCCCATGGATTACATGTGTTTAACCTGTTTCCCCCTGTATTTCCTGTTTTAACCTGTATTTAATGGATTTTAATGTGTTTCAAACTGTTTTGTGTTTTTTTTTTTTTTCAGGTCTTTTTTTTTTTTTTTAAGATGCGTAGTGGTGACTGTGTCAAGGGTTAATGGACTTTTTCTGAATTGTTCCCCTTAGTGCGTAGTTTCTGTCCATGAGGAATTCTAAGTAATGACTGTGGGTGCGTCCAAATGATACAAGCCTTCCGTGATCAAGCATGCACCCCCACCCCTCCTCCACGCAGTTTCTAGTAGCCAAAGACGACAAAGAGGAGGATTAAAAAAACATGAAGGACTCTTCAGAAAAGGTAATTATCTTCACTCCACATTCTGTGCGGGAAAGTCACCGGACGATACAATCTTCTGAACATAGCCATTCTGAGAAATACAGAGAGCGTTGTGTGGATCTGATGGTCTTAATTAGCTTCGCAGCAACTCATTTGGCAATGGCTTGAATGTTGATTTTCAATAATTTAAAAGAGTTGCGCTCTTAAGCTTTAGCACTTCACAAACCGCTTTATCATTCCTATTTTTAGCACATACACTCAGGCAGGTGATACAACTCAGAGCTGCGGGTGTGTAAATATTACTAACTAAAGGATAATTGCTGTTTTTATATTAAAATTTATTGAAGCTGTGTGAGACTACAATGGCCTGGAATAGCCTTTCAACTATTATAATGTCAACGCAGATGAATTAGGTCTTAATAGATAGGTTTGAATGACAATTAAACATTCCATTTAGTATTTACACTCCATTCATGCATCAGGCTTGATATGATGATTTGATCATATATTCATTTATTTATGATAGAAATATGAACTAGAATATAGGCTACATTCTCCAAAATCCAGCTTTTGTGTCTGTATAAAAATTGAAATGTTACAATATAAATGTAACCATTATTCCATCACCTTCTGAAGCGTTAATGTGAAATCACTCAAAGCACCTTAAAAGCAGGCTCTTCTCTAACAAGCCGTCAGCCTTAATATGTGATAAACTACGCACTCTGCAGAAATGGAGAGAAGCCATTGTTTCAGTGTGCTGGGTGCCTTCACAGTGATTGACAAACATTACCCCATAATTAGAGGAGGGTCATAACACTGCACTGCAGCTCAGCAGGAGGAGCAGCCTTGCTCCTCTCAGACAAACAAAGCCAACCCATAGACGGTTGTGTTGATTGGGTTGCCAGACAAAGAGGCCTTCAGGGTCATCGTTTCTTAACACTTTAGTCCTGACAGTCAATCATATATTGATTATTCCAGGCTTAAAAACAAAAAGAACTGGAAAAAAACCCAGACTGATGCTGTGTGTAGGTCTGTAAAGTTTAGAGCCATTACAATGTGGAATAGCTTGCCAACTAATATAGTGGAGGCACAGAGTAAGTCCTTTATTAAAAGACTACTTAACAAAACAAAAACTATAACTAAAAATGTGTTAATTTAACTATGATGAGGCTATCATTGTCGGAAACATGTACACAATGATATCCTTTTCATGTCTTGTTTTAAATGTATGTAATATATGGCATTTTTGAGTGTTGTGGTTGTTTCACGTGGACCCCAGGAAGAGTAGCTGCAACACTGTTAGCAGCTAATAGACTTCAGTTTTAAAACTAGCAGCGTAACTTGTTCTGGTCGGGAGTTGCATTGGTCCTGGCATTGATTCTTACCTCATCGACTGCACACTGATCTCACTGTAAAGGAAAGTAATGGTTGGCAGCTGCACACTCCGAGAACACGGGACCTGAAAGTCTCTAACCCGACCACCCCACGATGATACACACTCAAACACACCTACATAAATAAACACAAACTCTGAAACATTATCTGTCATGCCTCCAAATTAGCCACGAAGGCTTTTAAACTCTCCCCCAAATAAGGAAAGCATCGGCATGAGGGAGGGTGAACTATTTATAGACGTGTCTTAAAGCAACACTAGAGAACTTTTTGTACTTTAAAATAACATTTTCAAAATCGTTTCAGTGGTTCATCAACTCGTAACAGGATGAACGGCAATTCTGCAATCGCTTAGTGGCTCTCTACCGGCTATAACCGCGCTGAGCAAGTTTGCCAGATCGGGTAGCGGATCTATAGTTCCAATGAGACTTAATGGGACTTCCAACCTGTAGAGGACTGAAGTGGGACAAAGTTCTCTAGTGTTGCTTTAAAGGAAAATGAATTGCTGTGTGGTGGGTAATCTCCAGTGTGGCCTGACCTCTCCTCAGGTAGCCTCTTACCCCCTCCTCTCTCCAGGTCCTGAGAGGTCTTGGCTGGCGGGGCCATGGGAAAAGGCTCCAATGCACATCAAAGGCAGTCCTACGTGGGAAAGCACCACAGAGGACCTGCAGAGGGTCACTAAGGGTCACCTAAGGTCATCTTTCATGTCAGCACAGGCCTGGTTTGGGGTCAGTGATTATTGGCATACCTGTCCAGCGCCACCCAGACTGTTCCTCCAGGAAATTATTCCCACTTGTCTCAATTAGGGGTTCGGCTACTGAAGGGCCTGTGTAAGGTTTGTTTATGGCTATAGTTGTGCTTGTCAAGGAGGAGGATATAATCTGTGTGTAAACAGGGCCGAATGCCTTTAAGGTTGCCAGTGGTTACAAGCCTGTTGTCAGCTTTAGACCTTTCCATATGGGGGTGCAGATCACAGGAAAAAGCACTTCCTAGTTGATCCCCCTGATTCCGGTTGATAATGACACTGTTGACAGAAGTGGTTACATGATGGCTTATAAATAAAACAACAAAAAATTAGGTAGTTTAGCCTTAAATGTTTTAAATAAATATTGAAAGTGACCATGAGCAAGTTTGGGATTCTCATTAGTATTGGAAGAAGTAGCGTGTTGGATATATTTATTGTTGCCGGGCAGTTGAATGCTCACTAAAGCCCTCCTCCAAACAGCAATTATCCAGTCAGAAAATAGGACGTCAGGCCCATGAAGTTCTGGAACACAAGAGCAAAAGTGTGAGGAATGGATTAAATGGGGTCTTTCTTGGCTCAAATGTAAGCTGAAGACTAGCAAGCGTGTCTAACCTTAACCGGTGGGGTCAGAGGTAATGGGAGGAAACAGGAAAGCTGGGAGCCGGTCCTGGATGCTACTTTAGCCTTATGTTAGCAGATGTATCCTGCTCAATACTAGATCTGGGAAAGTTTAAACTTAATGCAACATTAGAGAACTTTTTGTACCTTAAAATAATGTTTCCAAAATTGTTTCAGTGGTTCTTCAACTTGTAGCGGGGACTACTGCATTTGCTTTGCGTCTCTCTACTGGCTTAAAAGGCACTATGCAATTATGCCAGATCTGGTAGTGCATCTGTAGTTCCAATGAGACATAATGGGACAATTCTGTTTCCAACCTGTAGGAGGACTGAAGCGGGAATAGTTACACTGGCCAAATTAGTTGTGTTAGTGAGTGTTGTCCACAAGAACCATGCTGTTTGAAAACACAAACAAGGTAACATCTGTATTTTTCCCTTTTAATACTGTATTACAGTACAAAGGCTAACCCATCTACTCTGCAATGCAAGAACAAATTTCCTCCTTTATTTCCCTGTCCTCTAGTGAGCTGACTTTTTAAAAGAGTCTGTTGGAAGTGTTGGAGACAATAATAATGACACTGCTTGCATCTCACCCAAGAACAGGACTCTAACTCCGATCTTGAATAGCAGGTTTTGGTCAAAAACACTGGATGTTGTAAGACTGGCTGTTTAGGAAACTGTGTGCAGCCCCCCTTTTGAGTTATTAACTCTTTCTCTGTGCCCTTTTCATCTGACAAGAGAATATTCACAATCATTTATCGTGGTTATTTATATCCATTGACCACCAAGTGGGCATCATTAGAGTGTGATGCAGCCTTTGCAGAGCATGTCCCCTGATGCACCCAACCATATGGTGGATTTTAATCTCTGCTCTATCGATAATTCCCTTAGTTAAATACTTCAGTATGTTACATGTCCTATGCGATATGGTAAGGTGTTGAACCTTCATGATGAGACCACCTGGGGAGCCTATGAATCTTATTACAAAGCTAATCAGGATCTCTGATCATGACACAGTTAGTTCCTGTCGACTTTGAGTAGAGAGAACAAGCGGAGTGCAGGGATGTGGTGTGGTCTGAAGACTCCATTCAGGAGCTAAACAGTGTTTTAAATGTACAAACTGAGACACTTTTATAGAAGCCTGTGCATATTTGGACAAACTCACTGACACAGTATCATGTTAAAGTGCCTATATTATGCGGATTTTCATGTTCATAATTGTATTTTGAGGTTGTACCAGAATAGCTTTACAAGGTTTAATTTTCATTAGACACCATATTTTTGTTGTACTGCACATTGCTGCAGATCCTGTTTTCTCCCTGTGTGTTCAAGTCTTTGTTTTAGCCACAGACTGAGACATCTCGCTTCTTTACTATCTTTGCTGGGAGTCGCACATGTGCAGTAGCTAGGTAAGTTCACATCAGCTTGATAACTTTCTCCAACTTTGGTCAGTACAAGGCAGGATTAGCTGGGAGACTTCTTCTAAACAAGGGACACTTACTGAATACCTGCAGGACCGGGACATGAAGTAGTTCTTTTGAAGATTATGGTGAACTAGTGGGTGTTGTAGCAGTGTTTTGCTATTGGAAACGAGTTAGCATGCTAGCACTAGCATGCTACGGTTAACCACCTTGTCTCGGCTAGTTACGTAGAAAGCGTGCAGATTTTGAACAGCTCACACAGAGACTGAAAGCAGAGGACATTCAGAAACCCGTATCTTACTTAAAACAGTATGGATAGTTTTTTTTTCCCAAGTTTGTATTCGTGTGGAAGTACCAGAGAAACACAGTAACACCCTAAATCCAAGAAAAAGTGTTAAGAGGGAAATAAAACTAGCAAAGCTGAAATCTAAAGACAAAGTGTACGGTGAACTGAGAAATAGTATGAATGGAAAGGAATCAAATCTATGTTTGGAATGCAAAACAAAGACTGAAGTGTGGTGTGGTCTGACATTGAATTTGCAGAGGAGTTCAACTTAGTTTTATCAGTTTAATTTGATGCTCACAGTTTTAATGTTTAACTCCCTGAGGGCTGTAACATAGATTGATGAAGCCAAATTATGTAATTACGCCAATTTAAGGAGACAGCGCTGTGCTGGACAACTAAGGGCTATTTTACTATGTGTATATATTTCAGTCTCCTTTGGAATAAAAGAAGGTACTTACACTTCGGAAGGAAGCTATTGTTGTTCCAGAAGATAAAGTCACATCACCGAACTATTATCACTCCGTGGCCCTAGCCGCCTTTGTCATGAAAACCTTAGAACAAATTGTTAGAGTTAGATTTTAACTATGACACAGGACAGACTGGAACCCCTCCAGTTGGCTTAAAGCAAGGTGAGGGGTTGAAGATGCTGTTGTAACCCTGTTAAATGATGTGTTTAGGCTTCTGGAAGGGATTTTTATAGATTTGTTTTCTTCAGCCTTTAATCGTATCCTTGCACAGAGGTTGCAATCAAATTTTAACGTGGATTTTATTAGGAAGAACATAGTGTTCAAGTAAAGCCATGTGCCTTTGGGCCGCTAATAAGAGATGGGGAGGAATGTGCTGAACCAGGAACAAGGTTGCTGGTGTCACCTTCCCACGGAGGGCAAGAGGAGAGAGGGGTGGGGGGTGGGGTTGTCTATTGGGGGCTGCGCACATTTATCCACGTGGGAAACAGACAGTAATGACATATTAAACTGTTGTCACACAAACAGCCCAGTGACACTGTTGCCAGTCACTGTTAAATAATGTTGATGGTGGGATTATTATTTAAAACTTCCCACAAAGATAGAAGAGGGTTTTTTGCATTTTCCCTTTCTTAATGTTTGGCAATCAGCTGGTCTGTTTTGGTTTTGAGAGGGACGGAAGACGTATGAATGAGTCATTTATTCACATGAGAAACAACATCAGAGATACATTCCTCTGATGCCACCTTTAAATAGCCCTGTTCTAAATAAATATGTCTCCTCAGTTAAGTTGTGGAACATTTAAAAAATCCCCATGACTAGTGAAGCACTAGTTTTGCCTTTCCTTTCCATTTAAAGTTTCTCACACACTCTATTTTGTTTCTTCCTCTCGATTCAGCCCCCCCCCCCACCCAACTCCCTCCCTCCCTTTCTTTCGCTCTCCCCACCCCCCCACCCCTTTGACACTGTTTATAGTTGATTTGCATTGTGGCCCAGAGAGCCTCACTGTAGGCAGTTATTGTTGTTGTCGGAGGGGTTTTCCCAGCAGCTTCCGCTTATCCTCCGCCTGAATCAAAAACACCTCTGTGTTGCTGCCGGTGATGTCATGGCCCAGAAACTACTCAAAGCTGTTTCCCTGGGAAACCCCATATCAGGAAGTACAGACCCCCCTCCTTGATTGTTAAAGCAGACCAGCTTGGAAGAGACTGTGAGGTTTCTGATTAGGTTCCCATACCCGGCCGGTTGATGCGGCCAGCACGAACCTGCTGAACTCATGCAACAGGGCTCATCTGCCCTGATTTCATTTACAATATATGATTTGTACCAAAAATGGCTACTCCTGCCGTTTTTTCTGCATTTGCATCAAGCAGTGAGGAAATAGAGTTCCTTCAGGTTACATTCAGGTTAGATTACAGATTCAAAATCCTTTATTAATTACTTTACACTGTTGCAGCTGCAAGGGAGAGGGGAAAGTAAGACACTCTAAAGATAAACAAAAATATAAAGAAAGTAAAATAAATGCAAATATACCCAAAACAAAAATGTACATAACGCAGGTTGCAGTCAGCTGGTTTGAATTGGTTGGAAACTCTTTTGTCAGTCTACCAGAATGCCTGTTTTAGGTGGGCTTTCCCATGGAAATGTTATACAAGGTTGGTCACAGTCAGTTCTTTGGATATATTTCCGTAACCACCTCTGGGTGGGTGTTTCCTATGCCAACAGTTGACCGGCATTGCCTTTTCTTCGATGAGTGAAACCTCACTGATACTCACCACTTACATAAACAAATACCATTTAACCTCCAAGAATTCCAGTCTTATCAGTGGTATTCAGGATTCATGTGGAGAATGTTAAATATTCAGTGACCCTCTCCACTTCAGTAGCAACCCAGCTTTGTAAATTGTATTACTAATTGTATTAATTGTATTGTAGTTTACAATCTATTGTATTAAGTCCTATTCAGATTGAAGAGGTGACGTTTGTGTACCTAAGGTTTTCCTTTCGGATCCCTGATGAGTACATTAACCTGTGAATGGCCGGGTGAATAGACTGGTGCTGGCCCCACCTCACATGCAGCCAGCATGTGCTGCTAAGATCCCTCTCAGCATGCTGCGTGTGTGTGTGTGTGGGTGGGTTGGAGGGGGGGTAGCCTTGCAGGAGGAAGCATGAGGAGTCGTCTGGCCTCGCTCACCCTGGAGGGAAGGGCGGGAAGAATGCAGAACAAAAATTCCTTTGCCCCTTGTCCCATTCCTCCTTACTCTCTCTTCTCTCTTGTTGCCCTTTATCTGTCTACTGATTACACCCTGTCTCTTTGCCCTCATGAGATAACACATTCTTCCTTCTTCTGTGATAAAGATGAATGAAAGTACCACCCACTTCATGTTAATCTTGTAAATAAACATTTTGAGCTAATTAGTGCTGCACATGTTGTCCTGTCTTCTTTTTATCTACAGCAAATAATTGTCCAAGAAGATCCGGTATTCCGTACAAAAATGGTTGAGGAAGTGAATGTTCTTTCTTTCTTTCTTTCTTTTTCCTTTCTTTCTTTCTTTCCTCAGCCGCTAACCAGCTTCTTTATGGATGTGGTGACCCTGAGGGTCACGGTGGAAGTTAATGATAGAGGAAGAAGCACATGGTGAAGCACAAATTGCTGGTGCAAGTCATTGAGTTTCTGTTTGGTTGGATGAGTGAATGATAGTAGTGAAACTTTTATTTTGTTTTGACTTGCATGAGATGGGGTAAATGTCAACACTGTGTTTTTTAATCATGAACTGTAACTTCCCCACCAGAGCCCTAACCCCTAACCCCTAACCCCTAACCCCTAACCCCAAATTACAGTAACTTAAAGAAAATGCCCAAAAATGCCCTGATAAAACAAAGTTGCATGATTGGTGAGCTATAAGTAATTTATTTAATTGTTAAAAGTGATGGAAGAAATATTCAGGCATTAAAAAACAAAGGTAGCAATACAGGAGTGTACATAGTCCATAGTATACAAACAATTTACTGTTGGGTACTTTAAACTGTACCAACATCTTATACGTCACATTTTATTATTTGATTATATGTTTTGTATGTAAAAGCATAATAAGCTAAATAATTAGTAACTATAGCTGTCAAATACATGTTGTGGGACTATAAAGTAACCTACAATTGTACTTAAGTACAATTTTAGGTTATTTTAGTAGGCAGTCCATTGCTTTATGTCAAACCAGCTGTTTACTTAAATGACTACCTGCTAAACTCACAGTGATTAAGAAAGTGGACGGATCAAACAAAAGCTACGCAAAACCTCTACAGCCAGCCTCTTAACAACACACACACAGAATTTGTAACTTTCCTTTGCTCCTCACACGCCATCAAGGCCACTTGCGCGCAGGGAAGCCTGTAAACGCTGCCAACTAATGGGAGGGTAACGTGGGAGAGGTACGCCCTGGAGTCCCAAGCCTTTGTTTACATTCTGCCGCCCTGACGTCAGTGCAGCCTGGAGGGCGTACTGGATCAACAGTAGCCTTATGGGAGAGTCCTGTTTACTTACCTGGGAGAATTATTTTCTACTACATCTTAAGCAAACACGAGATATAGAGGAGAAGGGAAACACAAAGGCAGAGATGGAGAGAATAAATTGATAGGGAAAACATTATTAAGAGTTTAAGCCAAAATAAAACGGGAGAAAACTTCAAGGGAAGGCAGAGCCGCTGTGCAGCAGAGAGAGATGAATCATACAGCATGGGTGCACAAAGTAAATATAGACCATCAGAGCAGTTCAGTGCTCTGGATGTCCTGTCAGTCAGAGTAAAGACTGTAACCTGAGACACCGGCAGACGTCAACCGCTGACATAGGAGATTTCCATGTTGAAATCCAAGTTTGGTTAATATGCCTTTACTCCCTATGGTTCTCACTTCTGCTCCATATCGCCTTCACATTCTCCTTTCACCTGCATGCCCTATTATACACAGGCACACATTTAGTTTAGTTTAGTTAACTGGTTTACACATATACACATACTACAGATTAGTATGCACTCTCCAATGCATGCTCAAATTAAGATTGAAACAACGTAAATACTACAATCTAAATATTAAACATAATATTAGGACTTACACGGGTTGTTTACAAAGACATTCCATAGGGATACTATTGCACAGGCCAAAACAAACCCTTATCAGCTTTCTTAAGCCACTCCTCCCAGTCATAATAATACTCAAATTCCTGGAGGCTTAAACCGAGAGGAGAGAGTTGCATCCATCTAGGATTCAAGCCTGTTAATTAGTCCTAAACCTAAACTAAATTACAACTTGTTTGAAAGCCTTGTTCTTGATCTTTAACATCCAACAAGGGAAACATTACAGCCAATTATATTTATTGTTATTTACCAAGCTCAAAGACCATATCCCGAGTTTTTATCTTGTGTAGCCCTTAAATCAGACAAAGTACTTCTCGTAGGGGTTTTAATACCCAAGTGGACGTCGTCAATGATAGCCTTAGTACTACTTTTAACTCATTATTAGATTATATTGCTTTTAGTCAGAATGTGCATAAGGCCACGTTCTGTTTTAACCACACCCTCGAACTTGTGTTGGCATATGACATTGAAATTGAGGATTTAACAATATTTCTGCAGAATCCAGTATTATCAGACTATTTTTTTAATAACTTACAAATTCCTACTACCCGACTATACTAACTTAGATTAAAGCTTCTACGCTAGATGACAACTGACAGTACTATTGCCAAGTTTAACTCACTTTCATGCTTTAAGATAACAGAGGACCTTTATGTTGACTTTAGTCCCTCCCAAATTGATACATTTATAGACAGCGCTACGACCAGCCTACAGATAACTTTAGACTCTGTTGGTTGTCTCAAAAAGAAGATGATGGAGCACAGGAAACTAGCACCTTGGTATAACTCACACACTCGCAAATAAAAACAAATCTTGCAAAAACTTGAAAGTAAATGGCGTTCTACCAAACTGGAAGAATTTTGTTTAGATTGGCAATTCAAAACCTACAGGAAGGCTCAGACTATTACTCATCACTAATAGAAGAAAATAAGAAGGACCCGAGGTTTCTTTTCAGCACTGTAGCCAGGCTGACAGAGAGTCACAGCTCTATTGAGCCGTCTATTCCTATAGCTCTGAGTGGTGACAAATTCATGAGCTGATAAAATTAAAACAATTAGAGATAAAATTCATTACCTTTGGTCCTCAAGTTCTAAAGGTTCACCTTTAAACGTAGGACTACTTGAAAGAATGATAAGACCTGACATATACAGTACAGGCCAAAGGTTTGGACACACCTTCTCATTCAATGTGTTTCCTTTATTTTCTTGACTTCTTTACGTTGTAGATTGTGTGACAATAAAGTACCTTAACCTATTCATTAATGATATGGCTTGGAGGTATTGTCCTTGGAGCGCAGTACACAGGAAACACTCCATACACTTTCATTGTTATGCAGATGATACTTAATTATATCTATTGATAAGCCGGGATGAAAATAATCAGCCAAACTTCAAATGTTCCTTGAGATGTTAAAACCTGGGTGACTTGTAATTTTCTAACGTTAATGTTTAAATGTTAAAACTCAGATAAAAGTGAAGTTATAGTTCTGGGACCCAAACACCTCTGTGATGCATTTTCCAAATCACCCTGGTCTCCAGCACAACTGCGAGGAATCTTGAGTTATCTTTGATCAGGACATGTCGTCTAATTCTCACATTAAGCAAATTGTTAGGACCGCCTTTTTTCAACTACATAATATTGCAAAAATCAAGAAAATCCTGTGTTAAAATGATGCAGGAAAACTAGTCCATGCATTTGTTACCTTTAGGCTGGATTACTGCAATTCTTCATTATCAGGCTGCTCGAAAAAGTCCATAAAGACTCTTTAGCTGATCCACAATGCTGCAGCACGTGTTCTGACAGGAAACAGGAAAAGAGATCACATCGCTTTTGTTATAGCTTCTCTGCATTGGCTTCCTTTAAAATCCAGAATAGGATTTAAAATCCTTCTTCTCACCTACAAAGCTCTTCATGGTCAGGCACCATCTCATCTCAAAGAGCTCATGGTACCTTACTACCTCACCAGAGCACTGCACTCCCAGAATGCAGGGCAGGGTTCCTAGAGACTCTAAAAGTAGAATGGGAGCCAGAGCGTTTAGGTATCAGGCTCCTCTCTTATGGAACCAAGTTCCAGTTTGGGTTCAGGAGGCAGATATCGTTCACACATTTAAGAGTAGGCTTAAGACTCTCCTCTTTGATAAAGCTTACAGTTAGGGCTGGCTCAGGAGAGTCCTGAACCATCCCTTAGTTATGCTGCTTATAGGCCTAGACTGCACTGTGTACCTCTCTCCTCCTCCTTCTCTCCATCTGTAACCTCATCCCATTAATGGGATGAGGTTGCTAACTCGTTCTTGCTCGACACCCTCTGCAACAATTTCTCTTTCTCTCTCTGTCTGTCTTTCTCTGTCTCTTTATCTCACCCCCAACCGGTCGAGGAAGATAATTGCCCACCCTGAGCCATGGTTCTGCTCGAGGTTTCTGCCTCTTAAAAGGAATTTCTTCCTTGCCTCTGTCACCTGGTTCTTGCTCTTGGTGGGAATTGTTGGGTTTCTGTAAATAACATCACAGAGTATGGTTTAGACCTGCTCTTTTATGAAACGCGCAATGAGACAACTGTTGTGATATAGGGCTATATAAAAAAAATTGAATTGAATTGAATCAATGACAGCCATGTCTACCCTTAACTTTTACTGATGGTATAGCTGTTAAGCATTGAAAATACTTTAATCATAAGCCGCACCCAAACTCTTTACTTGTCAGAGCTATAACTCAGTCGGATTCCATACATTTCACTGTGTGATTCTTTACCTTGTTAGTCATGTCATGGTTTATAAAGGAATTCCTTAACAGGCTGGTGGGAACAGCTGTATTGGCCTGACCTATAGTCACACTCTGCCACTAACAATCTAGTAGTTCAACCTGCTTTTACAACTTTGGGACCTAGAGCTGATCATCTCTCTGGTTATGTAATTACAGTCAAGTGAAGTTGAAGACCTGTGTGTTAAAGCTTCTGCACCAGCAGTTTGAAGATCTCAGATCTAATGTCAGCCACAAGCTGAACAATAAATGCAAGAAATAATCACTTTAATAAATCGTTTGCCTGGGGTGCCTGTTTTTGGACATTCACTGCTAAATAAAGACATTGATAAGATATTAAATACACGTCTCTTGGTCTGTAAAAAAAAGCAGAAAACCTTTGGAGGGAGGCAGTTGCATCAAAACTTTTAATAAATAAACAAGTGGACTTTGATTAGTGAATGTAGCAATGCATTCATCTGACACAATAAGAATGTTTACACGTACACTAATATTTCCCCCATTATTGAGAATCTGGCAATATTTGGAATTTGATACAGGTCATGTGAACAGCATATTCCATAATCTGTAAATCAATAAGTATTTTTCACTTTAAAAGTTTAACTGCAAAATTCAGTTTTTCTGCATTCAGTCACACTAAGCAGTGCCTTTGTATCCCGGCAGAACAGATACTCAGTTCTCAATGATGTAATGACTTATAGTGTTGTTGAAACTGATTTGACAAGGAATCCATGGTTCATTTCCAATATTAAAGTTTAATTAACACCAAACATTTGGATTGTTTTCCACTGCAAATCCTCATCTATGCAACATTTTCTACATGAGTTACACAGAAAGATGATATCATGTACAGATGACGACATGAATTCTGCTGTTGATAATGTCATACCCATTATTGCCTAACCTAGATAAAGACTCTCTGCTGTGGATTTTTGCAAAGTCATTCTTTATAAAAGGGAGAATATTTCGTACAAAGCCTACATTCAATAGGACATTGTGTCCATCTCCCACTGTGGGAGTAATTAAATAGAGACACACAGTTGGATACGACAGATAGACAGATAAAACAGAAGAACATGATCCGTGTTGAGGGCAGAGTGTTCTGGACAGGCATTTAGGAGTATTACATTTAATGGATAACTTGACGTATAATATTGTTGGGCAATATGAGACAAACTGAAATATCTGGTCTGTGTGACCAGCAGGTATAAAAAGAGAAGTCAAAGTATTATTCGAGTGCTACTGGTCTAATTACATTTAGCTTGGCTCTAAATTTTGATCCTGATTTTGTAGAGGTATTGGCTATACAGGGTCAGCAGTGAGCTGGTAAATAGATTTGCAAATCATCTGCGTAGCAATGAAATCACAGGTTATGCTTTCAGAAAACAGAATGGGGCCAGGAATGGATCCCTGGGGTACCCCACAGGAGCGACTGACGATGAGAGGTCACCAATCGTAATAGAAAAGCTCCTATTTGCCAAATATTTGCCAAATATGAGCACAGATTTTGGTGTAATGACTGTCAGCTGGAACCCTTTTATTATTAGAAAGCTGTGATCCGGACTTAAATAGAAATGAGTAATTCCAGACCCCAATGACCCCGGGAGACACAGCCACAAATAGAACATCCCTCTTGGCCACTAGGGGATGCTGCAGCACATTTAGCATCCACTCTCCAGTACCCTTGGATTGGACACAGCTAGCTAGCTGTCTGAATTTACCTTGCAGAGATCTGAGGAGCAGTAAACCATTGTCCGCATCAATCCACCGCAGTTTGGAATGCCGACACAAAGTTAGCAGAAGGTGCGGGACATCTGGTAGATCTTCAGGCAGCACCTGAGCAAAACTCTAAATGAATCGTTGATGACAGACAAGCAGGGAGGAAACAAAAAAAAAATGCAAGCTTACTAGCCTGACATTGGCAGAAAAATGCGAGTTAATCTCTTAATTCCTTTTCCATAAGGGCCTTCACAGCCATCACAATTTAAAAATACTTAATACAGAAAGTTCCACATCAGCCACAGCCATCTTGGTTAAATTCAAAAATGCCTAAACGGCGCTACTCTTTACCAGGCTTTACTAAAGTATCCACAGCACGAGATGATGTCATCAAGTTTTGTGTAAAAGCACAAAGGCTCTGCAAGTTGTCAGTCATTTTATTCAAACATGCGCAAAATGATATAAAATGGTAATTGTTGGCTTGATCAGTGGCTGGTCAGCTGGAAAATCTGTCTGAACGGGAAGGGAGACCAGACGTATAAGCCACGGCCTAAAACATGAGCTCACAATTTTATCTGGTTCCCAGGCTAAAAATATACTTGTGTAAAATAATTTTTTTTGATTTGATGTAATACCCATAAAAGAAGAAGAAACAAACAAAAAAAAGGTTCCAGTTAAAGGTATTAAGGGCAAAAGAATGGGTTTCCTTCTGCTTTTTGGCCATGCTGTTTGGCTACAGATGTGCTCTACAACAATATAAAACAGCTTGGTATTTGTTTTGTTCGTGTGTGTAGGTTTTGACAAGGGTTGGATATTACATTTTGATAAAATTGGTCATTGTGGTACACATAATAATCGTAGTATAACAAAAAGTAAAAATGGTGTGTAACGTAATAACTGATGCTGCCTGATAGATGATGTTATAGATAAATTTAATTTAATAAATTTGAATCAGAAAACAAAGTTGGCAGTGAGCTTTTTAACACATTGAAACCTGTATACTGTCTTTAGGTAAAACAAAACGTGGCTGGGCCAATGAAAGTGAGGGGGGCATGTGTCTCCCCAATTCCCAGTAGAATTTACGCCCTTGGTTCTCAAATTAATGAAAGAAATGAAATCACAAGATCCGGATCAGTTATCTCAGACTGTTGGAGCAGTTGGAACTGCTTCAAATGTATTTCTGTAAAAGCACATTTTCTATAGTTACTCAGCAGCTTACAGCCCTAGCCTGTAGGGCAGGGTTGTCCTGTTACTTTGCATGGTTAACTTTACTAAAAGACAAATTGTTCTTTTCTTCCAGAGCATGTCAGCGTCAGCAGATGAAACACATGAGGAAGTGTTGAGGTCCTTCTAGGAATAATTCATCATATGTTTGAGCACCTTCACACTTTTTAACTGCAGAAATGTTTTAGACAATTCTGTCAGAAACACATACAGTTTCCCAAGTCCACATCCTAAGAGTTTATTGTAGCTCTTTGAATGATTGTCTCTGAGCCATAGTCTAGATTGTCTTTTGAGTACACATCAACTTAAAAAAGCTGCCACTGAAAGACGCTGGAAGTTCTATTGTTTGAAATTTTGATTTTCACATTTTCAGGTCTGATGAGGAACTAGACTGGCAGCGAACACATTAGCATCTCAAGTAGCCTGAGTGTTTTTGCTGTTACAGTAAGTATTATCTGCCCAGTGCCAGTTATATCCTCTCCAAAGTGGATAATCTGAAAGGTCAGTTTTTACACGACATATGCCTTCACTGAAACGATCGGGGGCCCTTTAGCAGTAAAACTGAACTGAAACAGAAAGATATCATTAATGAGAATACTAAAATATGATTTTCTGCTTGTACGTCCCATGACATGATGCTCTTTGGATGGTCCCCAAATACCATATCTGAAGCCTTTTTCCCAAAATTCAGCCTTGGTGCAGAATTACAGCCACTAGAGCCAGTCCCACAATGAGCTTTCCTTAGTATGTGCCATTTCTGAGTGTGTAGCTTTTGAGGAGGAGAGAGAGGGCAAGGTGGAGGGTGGGGGTGTGGCCATGACCAACTGCCACTTTGCTTGTTTGAAAGTCATTGATGTCTCTCTCTCATGGGTGGGCAAAATTCTCTGGGTGGGCAAGGCAGAGAAAGGGGAGGTAACCTTGCCCCTTATGACCTCATAAGGAGCAAGATTCTAGATCGGCCCATCTGATCTTTCATTTTCTCAAAGGAAGAGCTGGATACACGGGGCTCGGTTTACATCTATTGCCATTTCTAGCCACTGGAGGACCATAGGCAAGCTGCAGGAATGCAGA
The DNA here is from genome assembly GCF_013103735.1 of Etheostoma cragini. Taxonomy (NCBI): domain Eukaryota; kingdom Metazoa; phylum Chordata; class Actinopteri; order Perciformes; family Percidae; genus Etheostoma; species Etheostoma cragini. The sequence goes on from NC_048413.1 coordinate 24,557,270, forward strand.
TTATCGTCAAAAGATCTCATAAAGGGAAATTTTCGTGCCATGGGACCTTTAAGGCTACATCTGCAGCTCTATGTTTTTGTCAAAAACAATGTCTTTTGCTACATGTATGCCGCACTACTCCAACTTTGTTGAGCTTCTAAAATGGAGACATTTGGAAACACTGTTCACCCAGTTTTGGTTTGAAAACTCTGGGGTTGCTTTGTTGTCTGGACAGGCAGAAGGGGAGACCTTTGGAAACGATGACGCATGTGAGTCAGTCTCATCGGTTCGGTAGGCTTACAAACCTTTCAGTAACATTTCCAACTGGTTGTCAGTTCAAGTTAATAAACCCCTAATGCTACTTTTCACATCACTGTTCTTTCTCCAGTTTACACATCCATAGTGTATAACTGCAGAGTAATGTCCGACAACCTGCTTCCGGTTAATTATCAACGGTAAAGATGCCACTTTAACTACAGATTTACCAGTGAAGAACACATCAACATCATTAATACATCGGAAATCATGATGATTGAAATACTAATTCTAATACTAAATACATAATTGATGCATTAATAATTAATACATTGTCATGCATGAGATACTATTAATCCTTGTAGTTCACAAGGTGCTAAATAAATTAATTCAGGCTTTTTCATGCATGAACTCATGAATCATGGTAATTCATGTACCATAATCATAATGTGTTACTACATCTTTCTTTGCAAAGATCAACAGAATGTCACAAAAGTAAATGAGAGTGGTAGTGTTTCTTCATGGAAATGAAGCATTTCTCTAGGGAAATTCCTTCTGGATTGCCTCCTGTAGGTCAGGCCTCTAAATAGGTTGTGGGTCTATTACTGATGGATCCCCTCATGGTAATATGTTTTAATGAGCATGGGTCCCAGGGCAAGAGACTACATTTTAGATTTAGGATGAGAGAGCTTAACGATGCATTAGGAAATCTATGACCTTTATAAACTACTGTTGCATTTTGCAGGTCTGATCTTAAAACTCAGGAATGTTTTACAACCCGGTCTTATGGCAGTCCGTGAAATGGTCATGTTTATGTCGTTTATTTTGTGCACAGATCACGATTTTCAAACGTGACCATTTCACGGACTGCCATGACACTGGGCTGCTCTGGAGGATGCAACAACAGGTAAATGAAACACCACACACCGGCGACAACAAAAGGACGGACCGCGCGGGACACAACCCCCGGGTGCAGGGACACGATCCGCATCTCTGTGGCACGGGAAATTAAACGCTACATGCCGGCCACAACAACAGGACGGTTGTGGTTAGGAAAAAAAGAATGGGGAAAGGAACTGTAACATGCAGGACGCGATCGCGGTCTCAAGGGTGAAAGTTCTGTGGTGTGGTGGGGTGTGGTGTGGTGTGTTTGACCTGTACACGAATCAATAGATTAAACAACATGACCATTTTTACAAACTACCATGAGACTGGGCTGATGTTTTGGAAACACAGGGGAGAAATGTAGTTTTTTTCATTAGCAACAATCTCATCATCTTTTTTACTTTGACATAGTTATTATTATAAGCATCCTGGTGCTGAGGTACAATTTTTTGAATAACTCTCCCTTTTCCCCTAGTATGCCAGACCACAGCAGGGCAAGTTCTGGCTATAACACAGATACATTCTAGCATAGGAGAAGAAAATGCTCTGGGTTTCTTTAAACAAATCAAAATTGTCAAGGTTCTGGATGAAGAGATGGTGGCTCTGAAAAATAGTTTCTCTAATGGAAATTATTTTGGTGAAACATTTGAACCCTGCACAAGAAAACGCCAGATAAGATATTAAATGTCATTTTAACACAAAACAGTAATGTGAGCAATATAATCCCATCCCGTCATTCGGTTCCAAATCCTCCCAGTTAGATAATAAATGCCAAAAAACACATTCCTTGTAAATCTTTACAATCCTTCCCCGAAAGAACCAGGCATGCCTAATTGCACTATCCACATTTTCATCAAGAGTTACACTTTGCTTGCTCGATGGCTGTTGTTTCCAGTGGCGAAGATATTTTGAGAATGGAAAAACAGAGAGCCGAAGTTGAGGCGCAAAGCATAGCGCACCGGATATCAGGCTTTATCCAGAAAATGTACTTCTGTTGATCCAGAATAGGCAATCTATGACCTTTCATCAACTTCTGTTGCATTTTCTATGTGGGTTATTGAAACTCAAGAATTTTTATAGTAGTACAGGTGAGAAATTTGGTTTTGGTTAACAACACCAGCAACAATCTAATAACATTTTTTTTGGACGGGATAAATTAACCGTAAATGAACACCGTTGGTATTAAATCAAGCGTTATCATTCCTATCAGACACCGCCAATCTCACATCATAGCAGTCATTTTAAATGCAACTCCCTCCTAACTGATCCTTGCTACACTGACGCTGCTTCACTCATTACTGCTGACTTTTGACTTCACCACCCCTACCTCCACCTTCTGAGTTCAGAGGCTCAAAGTTTGAAATGGTTTTGAATGTCTTTCTTTTGGCTCACTCTTTTTTTGTACCCAGGGAGTTTCTGCAGGGTGCTCACTGTTTCAGCTTATCATGCTGCTTTCCTGGTCCAGGGAGCATTATCAGTGTCAAGCATCCTGTTGCTCAGGTGCATGTTTGTTAATATTTCCTTTTCCTTGACACCACTTGTATGTTTGTTTCCTGTGCTTAGGCCCCTCTTCCCTTCATTCTCTAATGTGGGCAGTTGATGGAGGCCAACTAACATGCCAGCAGACGAAGGAGCTACCCAGCACGGGGCCATTAGTATGTCATCAATGGCCAGTACACCCACGGGAAGCTCTGACAAGCTTCTCTGGTGACAGCGTGGTCAAAGTGCACAACCAGGCCACACACAGACAAACATGCACACTGCAGGCAGGAGACCCAACACATTTGCACAAACTCATAAACCTACCAGGCACATATTAACACGCTGGTGGCCACACTTGTCATGTGCCAGCAGTGATACAGTAGCTGGCTGCAGCTGCAGGGCCTAGCAGGACTGGAATGTGACATATTGTTACAGCGCCCATACAGCAACAATAGAGGATCATAGACAGTTAGCACCACAAAGCCTCCTTGCTGGTCTGTGCAGGAGCCTCAGAGTGCTTCTGGCTGCTGTGGTGCCCAGCTGAGCTCGTTTAACTGCTTGGGAATCAGGTCGCTTGTGCAGTTCATCAATTAATGATGCTTTTACAACAATTACTTTAATGGCAATCACATAATGACAGCACCAGAGGAGTTGTATATTTGGATCTGAGATTGTAACTTGAACTGAATACAGAATGTGAAACAGAGCTGAGATCAGTAAATATTATGTATTGTTTGTCACTTAGGAGAGAATTAATAGATTCTGAGAATCCAAGCGTCTCCTTCAAATTGTGTGTATGCTTATAACACATATCAACACATGATTAACATAGCATAACATAGGTTCTACAATCGCGAGCCTTGTGTTTTGTGGCAGTTACTTAAGTTATTGTAACCAATAACGCAGTATCTTTTTCTATTTGTTTTTTATTTGTTTGCTGTCTAATTGATGGGTATCTGTTTGCTCCGCAAACTCCAAATGTTGTCATCTTGGCTTGCTTGCTAACATAAGCCACACGCCTACATTCCAGGGGAGCATGTCTATGTTCCCTCCCTCCTATGGTCCCTAAGGCCTATCTAACCCATAAACCACGACGATCAGTATTACTGAAGCAATGAATACAAGGTTTACATATACGAAACATACAATTTTGATGGTGTGGGGGGGGCGCATGTGGGCTTAGGAAACATAGGGCCTATTATTGCATTGTTCCTTTTGGCATTGTGCAATGCATATGTTATTGATCACAGCATGATTTAATGGGAAATTTTCAATCTGGGTAGAATTAAGTGTAATGTGAGGGGGAGGATGTGCAGTGTGTTGTCATTCTTATGTGAGTTTGGGGGAAGATAGAGGGGTCGTGCGTGGGGTTCATGAAATGTTTACGTTTAATGTATGGTTGTTTTATGCATGTTTACTCTATGATTATTGTGTGTTCATTTTGTACAATGCATCGCTATTTTTGTTTTCTAGACCACCCAAGACAAATTTCTACAGGAAACAGAGGCCTATCTCATCTTATCTTTTGACAAAGAAAGATTTTATAGAAATAAGGGAACATAGGGCTAAGGGAAAATAGGGGGCGCCCCCATTTGGGAACACATGGTTTTGTTGGAGGGTGGGTAACCCTGCTGCTTCCTATATAATCCTTCGATAAAGCAGTGTGCAGGCACTGGGCCAATTTTAAGCTAGCTGTTGATGGTCAGTAACAATCCAAACATTAGTATACGGGCTACTTGTTAAAGCACAATGTCTTGTTTTCTTTCCTACTCCCACATGGCTACTGAGGTTGTGAACATCACTGTGTGAGTGCAGAGAGTGATCCACGGCAGTAAAGCTGCTGCCCTAGTCAAAGAGTGAATGAAATTCACAATAAAGCTCTGTAAAGCCTAGGGGAGCTGTAGGTTCAGGTAATAATTCTCTGTAGGTTGATCCCTGGTGAGCGACCCCTTTGACATTTTAAAACTGTCATCCCATGTGTTGTTATAACCCTAACCCTGTCATACGGGAGTCTAACACAGTATGAAGGGTTTCTTAAAATGTAAGCAATTTAGCATGCAGTGATTCATTGGGGTTGTAAAACACATCCAAGACAAGTACTTGTTTTTCCATATGCGTCACATTTAAGGTGCGCGGTGAAACGGGAGAAGAATGCGGAACAGCTGTCTCCACTGATTGTCAAAAGGCCCAGTATGAGGAAGTGACTCTAAATTTGCGGGAAGGGAACTGGAAAGCAGTTGTCAATGGGAATTTCTTTCAACCTAGTTTCCGTTTATTCGACAATGAAGTGCGCTGTGCTGCAACAAGGAAGTTGGTTATTATTATCACATGTCATACTGATAGAGGTGAAATGTGCATCACGACAGGTGCCAAGGACAGCAATACAAGCATCTTATACTTTTTTCACTGGTGTTTCTTAATCTCAACTTTTAGATACATTTATGAATAGTGCGGATAAATTACACCCTCCTGATGCTGTGAGAGCATAAACCTCCATGTCAAATATTATCATATCAGTTCCACTTTGCCTGGAGGTGTGCAGTTGGAAATAATGGCCCATTATGTGGCGAGGAGAGAGAGAGAACATGCCTTGTGGTTTTATCCTGCACAATTAAAGAGTTAGACTTAAATTAAAAAGGGAAGAACGTAATGCTGTCGCGCCAAATGTAGAATGACCAGAAAATGAAAACAGATGCAGAACAGAAACCAGACATTGAGAAAAGCTGGAATGGAGAAGTAGATCTCCACAGGGGCTTTAAATTCATTGGTTTTATGCCCACAACTGCACTCTAAAACACTTCACGTCCACTTGTTAGTCATTGTTAGTTAAGTTATTAAAACAAAGAGCATGTGACTCAGCCACGAGTATGAAAACAGCTACGGCTACACACATGCACACCTCTTTCTGTTCATGACTCAGTGCAAGAGTGAAAGTAAAGCCCCGGTTAACAATAGATCCACCACATTAGAGCAACATAAAAAAGGGAGCAGAGAAACAAAGGGCATGAGTGGATAATTTACCTGGGGTGTGTTTGTTTTTGTGGGATGGGTGGGGTGTGAACAAGAACGAGTAAGAGGACTTAAAAGGTGTGGCACATTTCTTTGGCAAAATATGCACTTTGGTATTTCAGGCTAAGGTTTTGTTACATAATCGTAATTGATGTCACACGCACTACCATGTTAAAACAAAACTATCCAAACTCCACCTGCAAACCAGCTGTAGTGTGTATTTTCTAACCCTGTTTCCTCTGTAATAATTTGTTGCATCAATTGTAGGGATACATTCATACAGTCATACAGGTTAAGCTAGGCAGCTAGTAAAAACAATTATTAAAACTCGCTGCTGTGGTACAACCCAGTTACTTATAATATGTCTTATCCAAAGCAACTTCCAAGTGCTTTCAACCTTGAAGGGACAAAGTCCAGACAACAAGTGCATTAGCGTTAAATAAGCCAAACTACAAAGAGCCAAATGAAAATGCAACTGTAATTTAATTTTTTTAAACCAAGGTGGAGTCGGAAGAGGTGTGTTTTTTGGCCTGCGGCAGAAGATGTGGAAGCTTTCGGCTATCCTTTTGTCAATGAGGAGCTTGTTTCACCATTTAGGAGCCAGGACATCAAACAGTCGGGATGTTGTTGAGTGACTGGGTGTCCCTCGCTGTGAGGGGTCAGCAAGCAGGTTGGCTGATGCAGAGCGGGGTGGACATGCTGGGGTGTAGGATTTCACCATGTCCTGGATGTGAGCTGGGGCTGATCCGTTGGTGGCCCTGTATGCAAGTACTAGTGTCTTGAACTGGATACGGCCAGCAACCAGTAACCAGTGAAGAGGTTGGAGGAGCGGTGTAGTGTGAGAGAACTTTGGTTGGTTGGATGACCAGACTAGCAGCTGCATTCTGAATGAGTTGCAAGGGTCGGATGGCAATTGCAGGCATGCCAGCCGGAAGGAGTTGCTGAAGTCTAGATCTGAGATGACTAGAGCCTGAACCAGAACCTGAGCCGCCTTCTGCGTTAGAATGGGACGTATCTTTCTGTTGATGTGCAGCATTGGAGCCAGAGTTGGTCGTTGAGTGTCACACCCAGGTTCCTAGTCTGGGTGGGGACTACCACCCATGTAAAGAAGCCATTGGATATTTAGTCATTGAAACACTGAATGATTTTTAAACCAGTGATCCTTAACCTTCATAGAACCAGTTCAGACTTTTAAAAAATGGTTTAAGAAAAACTTCAACACTCTCTTTAACAAAAACAGACATTTCAACCCGTTGCATGCACTTTTAGCGTGAAAGGGTTGGTTTAATATTTTATGAAATTCACTTATTTGCTTTCTGGTCATGGAAACTAGATGATTAGATTAATACCACTCTTACATTTGTCCATTAAATATTAAGCTACATCCAGCAGCTTGTTAGCATAGCTTAGCACAGAGAACCGGAGAGACAGCTAGCATGGCTCCATCCGAAATTAACAAAACTCTGTCTACCAGCACCTCTAAAACACACTAGTTAACATGCAAAACACTAGCAAAATCCTAAGTGTACAACAAAACATTATGGTTCACCAGGGCTTATGTGCCAGACTAGTTCTTAGCTGTGCAGTATAAATTCCTGGAGGAGACAAGAATTAATCCTGTATATAACCCCCAGTCATTTTGGGGGGGTCTTACTTTAACAGAGTGCTATAGATGGTTGTCAGGTTTAGTACAACAGATTTATGGTTTAACAAGATATTGCAACTCAAAACGTGCTCTTTAAGTGCGCTCTTTAATCCAAGCTCTAAACAATGCTCGGAGGGAACACTTTGTGCATGTTGAGTGAGGCATGGTGGGGGCTGTTGCTTTGGGGCCGCCCATGTGTGCAGTCATGATAAAAAAATGAAAGTGCTCGGACACAGCTGCCTACTAACTGACATGTTGGATGCCTAAGATGAGGTATTGCGACACCTCAGGTGATATTAAATCTGCTCCCGATCACGCCTTTGATGAATGCAGTGGATGCACAGAAAACTCCATTTCCAATCCCAAAGAGCATTTTCACCACACCGCAGGTTATTTTAATGCATTCTAAAAAGAGATCGTGGGGTAATCCCTCTTCAACAAGTTTCAGCCAGATGAAGCCATACATTATACTGCATGAACACAATAACCTGAGCAAAAAGTTATCAGTGGGATACCCTCGGGACAGGACGCAGTAATTCTGGGTGAGACTCCAGAAGCAAACGCAGCAAAGAGATTATGTAAGTCACAGATCTGGCATGCTAACATTACCACAGGCTGTGAATGTGAACAATTTCATTTGTAGGCCTACTGATGTACTATAATGTGTGTTTATGAGTTGTAAAGCCTATTTGTGTGAAGCACACATTCATTGGTATAGGACATTTTGAAACTTTAGTTGGAAAAAAAGAAACAATAAAGAAAACACATAATAATGATGCTGGTAGAACAAGTGAATGGAAGTTAGCAAACTGGAGGTTATGAATAAATGGCAATGCAGCATCACAAAATATTACAGTATAATTGTTTCAGTTTAGAAACAGAAAACTAATTCTCATGATTTGATTTGCATTTCATGAAATGTGAAACATGTGCTGAATGAATGTAATAGTTACATCAGACCGTCCTCACCCAGAATACGACTGCATGGGTTGATTTTGCATGCAGCTCATAACAACCCATACTTATATTTCTTGTTAGGGGGTGTCCTTTCGTCATGGCCATATCATTTTTAAAGAACTAGAATAAAAAGTGACACATTTTAAGAGCGCAAATGCCGTGTAAGGAGGCAGGTTGGGGTGGTGTCCACGACGATGCAGGTTGTTTATTGCTACCTTCTAATATGACTTATTGGATGGTTTTATTAATAGCGCCCCTATCAGTGGCAAAAAACAATACCCACACACACTTCCAATTTGCATGATAGGAGTGGTTGCCCCAAATTCTTTTTTGGAACATTTTATTGTGGGTAGTTTGTTTGTTGTTGCTCAGTAAAAGCACAAAGTATATGTACATGTGTATGATAACACCGTTTTTTTTAAACAAGATGTTGCATTCCTAATTGATTTGTACTGATGCCATCATTGATCTGCATCGCCCAGTGATGGTGGAAAATGAACTGTTTTGCCTTACTTCTGGAAGCTTCTACAGTTTGTTTACTCTGCAATGCAACTAAATCCATGGCAGATTTATTAATTATTTATAATAATGGAGATGGTGAGCAGGTTGAACAAACTGTAAGGATGCTTCGGTAAACATGCTTGCGAACTCTAACTCATCTGCATGTGCTCAGCTGCCTCCTATTCTGTGGAAGCCCCTGCCCATTCTTATCTCCCACTGCCACTCCCACTTCCACAGAAAGAGAGACACGTGCTACATTGCGTACATGTTTTTGTGTGTATTAGGAGTGCCTGCGTGTGTATGTGTGTGTTTGTGTCTATGTCGATGGTGTGTGCACAGGGAGGGTTGGGTTAAATGGGTGACTGACAGTACACATCTTTCTCTGTTTGTTTACAATATTGCAGTATTGGTTCTGGGGCCTGCAGCCAGTGTACTTCTCCTGGAAGAGTTTGCCAGCCCCTGTGTTCCTGCCCTCCATGTTCACACCACTAGTGTGTTTGGTAGATTAAACATGATGAGCCCCTGGATGCCCTGGTGCCAATATCTTTTTTATTAAGCTGTTGCACAGGCTACATCTATAATACGTACGTTGGGAAACATCCAGTTACACCTTAAATATTAACAGCGGGAAGCAGATTTTTCCTCTGCTTTCCAAACAAACTATTGTTATTTTTCTTCATGACAGGTGATTTATGGTCTCTTTTCTCATGAGATTAACATAAACCATGTGCATCCACTGTGAAAAGCTTTGGAAGATGTAGGATCTGGATAATTTCTTCTTAAAGAACAGAAGAAACAATCAACAATCAACAGCACACAGCCAACAGAATTTCCAAGGAAATGTTCTTCCTCGATTTGCTCTGTACTGAAAAAATAAATAGGGGAAGGTTATTACCTTGCATGGGGAGGACACTGAGTAGATGGAGTCAGCCTTTTCCATCTAACTACAACCAACTCTTCAGTCCTGGCAAAATGCTAAACAATGATGTCAGTGCATTCCTCAGGCTTCAGAGACATTCTCCAGGCAGCACCAGCGAGCTTAAAAGGACTTCTCACAGCAATAAAGCCAGAATCCACCCTAAAAACACATGCTTTTTATTTGGTGTTTTTTAAGTGTTCTATACACAACAAGAACACAGACAGGATTGATAAAAATAAAAAATGAAAAAAAATAATTTGTGCATGACATCCTGTCCTGACATAACCTTATGACTTCAGTTTACGAGCAACACCATTTACTGTTTCAAATGTAATCAATGGAATCTTAAAGTAAGGCTAAACTTGACTGGAATGAGGTAGAAGTTTTTTCAATGTTTCAGTTAATCTGTTTAATTTGAAGTCATCCTATTCAGAACACAAGAGTGTTTAAATGGTGTTTTATTTGATTTTCACAAGGTCATGTTTGGTAAAAAGGCTGTGGGTGGTTGTGATGTTGATGCATTTCAGCTCCTTCGTCAGGGCAAGGGAAAACAGGTGTGCATCATCGGGTCCTAATGGGTGGCTGAGCACAGGCAAGTTATATGTGGATGGGTGAAAGTGTTCTGCGGTAGACATTACACAATACATTTTGTTGAAGTTGGTGCATTCATGCCATTAATACATTATGATGACAACAGTACCACGTGCATCCTAGATTAATGCTATGTTTGTTAGCCTGTTTCTGGTTGGTTGTCCTGTTTTTTTTTTCTTCCTTTGTAGCAAGAGTCACACAGAGAGTAAGGAGTGTACCATCAAGACGATGACGGAGGTTTTTCAAAGTTAAAGCAAAAGGTGCTGTCAGACTCAGTAAAACTAAAGGGCACCTATAGAAATCCAGGATTTATTCATGTTCATTTCTGTTAAGATCTTAAATTAAAGAAACACACATATCAATTTTCGCCCTTAAAACCTGTAGCATAAATTTGGTTCAATTACCAAGTTTACATAAAAGTTTTTTGTTTTTTTAGATTATCTTTGGGGCATTTTAGTTCTTTAATGACACGGCAGCTGAAGAAGTGAAAGGGCAGAGGGGAAAAGACATGCAGAAAGAGGGCAGATAACATTTTGGATTTAGCTCAACCAGAGGTCAAAGTAAGTGCTCTGCAGATATTGATCGTCACAAAAAAATATATTTTCCTGTAAGATGTTCATTACAAGTGGTAAATTGATAGGTATAGATAGATAGATATTGATTCCAAAACAATGGAAAATATAGTGTTACAGCAGAAAAATATCAGTGACAGAGCACAGAGCATAAATGTAAATGAAATACTAGGATGCAACAGACATTAAATAATAGGATACGATATACATACATAAAATATACATTAAATAATAAAAGGATAAAATACAAGAACAAATATTTAAAATATATAAACTTTGGGATGATGATGATGCTTATAATGTTTGTGTTTGCTTCAACACCACGTCTCGGTCTCTCTTTCTTCATCTGTTTGTGAATGGACTGTTGCGAGCGATGGAAGGCAAGCTATACCTGACATGACATTCAGGGGTGTTACAGTTAATAGGTATCCCCTCTCAATGTAATTCAGTGTGGACATTATGCACTGCTAAGACAATATGTATTGTAGATCTCAAGAGCTCACTTCAGCAATACACCTGCCAAGTGTGAAGTTAATTGGATAGTTGGTTGTTGAGAAAATCAAAAGACAGAAAGACAGACAGACAGACAGAGACTCCTACCAGTTAAGTAAGTGTAATCAGATTGATGTTTCTGAAAACAAAGCATACAATTTGGAGACAGTTTTTCTCATAAAAGAAGAGTTACGCTTGGTGCAGGACTGACAGTTCCAGGCATGTTGCTACAACAGGTCACATTCTTTCCAGAAAGACCCGGCATCTCCAAGGCAGTGGGTCTGTTTCATGGCCATGTCTGCTGTTCTGCTCTGTCTCTCCTCCACTTTGGCCTCAATGACTCCATGCACAGCTATTCAAACTCAAACGCACACGGGCGCACACGCACACACGCATGCACACACGCACACAAACAAAGAGACCCACATGCAGGGACACAGAGTAATTTGCTTCTCCCCCTTCCAACAACTCAGTGACCTCCTTTTACTGTACAGCTGATATTCTCTCACTCCCACACTCATGCACACACTCGCTGACCTCTGGCAGCTGATTCCCTTCGTCCCTTCCCAGAATTTAGTGAGGTGATGAAAACAGCTGCGTCGCTGATCTCAGTCCAGGCTCAGCCCTGACCAAAATTCCTTTGAATCACAGCTGAGATATTATGATTCCATGGAAACCTCCTTATTTAATTTTACTGATAATGATAGATAGAAGGACAAACTATTACTGTAATTGACTGTAGGCCAACTTGGGCTGTGTCTTGAGGAGACAGAAGTTGCTGCAGTAATGGGAAAGAAAGCTCAAGCTAAGCAAAAGCTGTTTCTTATAAGGACTGAATTTCCCATCAATTGCTTGTTGCTTGTTTTTTCTCTCAGTCACAGTGAAACTTAAGCTGGAGAGCCAAAATGATTCAGTTGTTACTTTCACTCTGACTGTGTTCCCCAGTGATTGATAAGACAACTCAAGATCTTAACATATGGCGTTTACCCACTGCTAGTACCCTCGGCTCAGCTCGACTCGACCGCAGCGCCCAGTCCTCCATTTTCCGTTGCAGATTTAGTACCGCCTCATGCTCACGCTAGCAAGTCACTCTCAATTATTAGCTACGACCCATTGCTATGATCCCGACTACGTGGACAGGCAAGACCATCTCTGCATCCATCTCCATTTCTACATCAGAGGGGGCATCGAGGCAAGCGTGGAGGAATTGAACACCGAGCCACCGTGCATGCGTCGGGACGTTGTGCTGGGTGGCCTCTGTGCCCACGTCGGTTTCCAGGGGAATATCCCCATGAGCTGATGGGATGCATCATGCACACACACACACACGTATGCACGAAAGACATAATAATCCCTGTACAGCTTGTAGCAAATGCATTTAGCTACTAAGTACAGAAAGCTTTTTCGAAACAATTCCTTCTGGTCACATGGTAAAAGTGCAGCAGTACAGCTGCAAGCATTAAAAAAACTTTAAAACTTGTGTAACTTTCCATGCTCAGCAGAAATTCTGGCAGCTGCTGTTTCTCACTCTAGTAAGTGTGTGTGTGTGTGTGTATTGTGTGTGTTTGGATGGCTTTCATTCTGAGGAACTTCATGAAATTGTAACCCTTGGAGTGAGGACCTTTTTACAAAGTGAGGAGTTTGTGTTTGTGTGTGTGTGTGTGTGTGTGTGTGTGTGTGTGTGTGTGTTGTCTGTTTGTCCTGAAAAACAGGATGCCGTCGTCTTTACCAATGTAGAGAGCTGTTGGAAAGTCTCTTGCAGCTGTGTGGCTTAGTAAGTGTAGTTCAACTCTCTCAATACACTTAGTTGCTTTCTGAGTAAGATGAGAAGATATCAGTCTCCTGGAACCAACACAGAGCAAGAACAAACACCCTATATAAAACCTCCTCTCATAAACCAACTGATATTTAACTAAATAACAACAGATAATGAGACAATGTGGTTCTTATTTGACAATGTGATTTTAGAGGTGATGATGTCCCACAAACATATCTAACCGCTAAAAGCCGGGCTTTCTACTGCACTGTTGTCTTGTTATCAGCCGTGTGGATGAATACAGCAGCCGTTACCTGAGATGAACCTTGCTGTGGGTTTCTGTGGTCGATTTTCTAAAGCTGTCTAAAGCTGCTGAATGTTTTTCTGACACACTAATTTGCTTGCTCGCTCTCTGCCACTCCTCATCTTTTTCTGCTCCCCTGCGCTGTCCCTAAATGACTGTCTTTCTCTGTGAATTTACATCTCCCTTTCTCTTCTCTCTTCTTCTGCCATCTCACCATCTGCTTGCCTTCCTTTTTTTTATACAGCAAGCGCTTCTCTTTGTGCTCACTGCAATAGTGTTGCTGCCATGCTTGATATGTGCATTCCTCTGTAAAAACTAAGTTTTATGTATAGCTGTCGCTTTGAAATTAATTCAAGCTTAAACGTGTTTGTTTTCTGAAAGCTACAAGCATGTTTGCTAACCTATATATGGGCCCTTGAAGTTTGGACGAGGTTAATAATATATAGCTGGAGACATTTTACAGATGTAATGCATTTCAAGACCTGCATAGTTGATGAGTGATTCCACCTCTGAGAATCACCCAGATTAACCCCTGCGACTATGAAACCAAACAGGAACCCATCTATCGGAGCGATGATACCATCGACCACAAAAACAGGCCTGTTTTAGCATCACCTCCATCCTAACCAAATACTCAGAAAACTGCACGGACGGTTACACTGTGCAGTGCATAGCATGTGCACACAAATGTAAGAAAAAGGTTTAAAAACAAGCAAGTGAAGTCAAAATTTGTATATTATGGTATTTTTTCTCTCAGATGCAGATTGTTATTCTGTACAGAAGGTGTCCAAAGGACTGCAGCAGGTTGTAAAACCAGCTACAATGTTTCCTGACTTGCAAATCAGCTCTGGGCTTTGGAGCCTTGTGACTATGATCGGGTGCGGCTGCACAGCTCTAATAAACAGACACACAGCCATGACAAAATATGTCGAAAATCTGAAAGAAACCTGAGGATAGATATGTTAAATTGTAAAAAACAGATACAATATAATTGTAACGCTAAATACGCCTCATGATTTGGTGTACCGGCTTTGTCACAATGGTTCCTGCAAGCGGAAAGGGTAGTAGTGGGACCTAAGCCAACATGGCAGCAGTACAGCATCTGTTGCCACGGCGACAGATTCCCTGAACAGATTTAGCTCTCCGCTTAGAGCAAGAGCCATTGAAAGCGAGAGTTGGGCTCTGTTTTAAGTATTGCTGCAAACACCTTCAATTTTCCAGTGCTTTGTTTCATGCAAAAGCCTCTCTGTGAGAGAAACGTGGGAGATTTTCACATTCTAGCGGTTGGAGGCCACTATTAAATACCCATGAAAACCAATGCTGTGTAACAATCAAACGTGACAATATCATATTGTTGTAAGGCTACAGGTTTGTCCATTTTTAGCTGTCATATAAGCAACATTACACAAAATTACAATTATTAGCACCCATTTCAGGAGGATGGCATTTTCAGCGCCTTCCAAAACATATGACCAAAACGAATATTGCATTGCAAAAGTGTTTGCTGGTGTGCTGCTGCCATGGCTGACGTTTTGCCTACATTTTGTTGAGGTCATAGGGAAAGTAACAGTGAAAATTCACAGACACACTGTAGTTACAAGAAACCAAGTTTTGCAGTTGGCAGGAAACAGGGTGAAATAATGGTCCCAAATCACACACACACTTCCCTCCTTCTTCACTTCTGAACAACCTGTGACTTAAGGTGTAACCATTGATGACATGATTGTGTCTCCCGCAGTCTGGTCTCCAACCAATTCTTCACAATCACCATGCGGGACCAGCAGCTGCTGGTGCATGTACACAGTTGGCTGTGTGAGTCGTTACATTTACTGTGAATTCATGTTAGCCACATTTATTCCATTGATGTCTTTCCCAAATCCGCAGTTGCCTGTAAAACGGGACTTTAAAAACAATAACAATTTTTTTTGCAGACTTTGCTCAAAATCTCACCGGATCTACTAATCAGAGCCGTCGTCAAAACCTAATATCTCCTAATGGAACAATATTGGATTCTCTGTCCTCTGTCCTCTCGATCACTCACTTGTGAACCTCATTTATTTTCCTCTTCTCCTCCTCCCTCATGCAACGCATTCTTCAAGTCTCCTTTCTCCCCTCCTGCTGTTCTCTTCTCCCACATCTCTGACTCCTTGCTGTGTGGATGCTTTCCTCTCGAGCTGGCCATGGATTAAATTATCTCCGCTTTTCAGTCATCAAGTCAGCCAACAAATCAGTTATTCAATCATTAAAAATACAAACAAGCAGCCCAACATAAAAGTAAGCCATCCAATCAGCCATTTAGCAAGCAAGTAACAAGGAAGAAATACCATAATTCCAGATACATTTGAAAACGCATCTCCCAGTTTTTGCAATGCACCCACATTTTGCCAGTGATTCAACCTCTAAAAATTGTGCTTTTTCAAAACAGTCATACACATGGGAAGAGGTCTTGCTGTGTGTGTGGCATAACTGTGGATGATGGATGACGAGGGTGCTTTCAAGTTCAGATGCTGGGAAAAAACTAAGTGTAAATATTAAAATGTGTTACACTTAGCTAGAAAAATTGTTGCATTGATAAAAACTGAATGCACCAAAATGCAATGGAAATAGACTTAGTGAATAAATCAAGACATACATGAAGAATGTGATGTATTTATCACCCCAGCTTCTGCTTCATTGGAGAGATTAAAAATGACGGCAGACAAATGCATCACAGCTTTGTGGATTGATGAGGAAACTGAAATTAACACTGATGTCATATTTCCATCACCATTTACGTTTGAGGTTTTGACTGGCAGTCTTTTGATTGTCATCTCACTGCACCATCTTCTTCTGCAGCGGTTTTACTGACAACCGCTTGGACCAACTCCTATACATGTAGTTGACGAAAACAAAGCATCTTATTTTGAAAATGTTCTAAAATTGTGGTTTTTAGAAAGGTACAAATTTAAAAAATGTAAGTTTCAAAATTTGGTTGAAAACTTGTCTTGACTACATAAACAATATTAAACAAGACTAGGAGTCTACAGCGATGCTTAGGCTCTGTGAGGGTCACCGGTGCAAACGTCAGCGTCCAAATATGCTCACACTGCCAATGCTAACATGCTAGTAACTAGCAGTCAATGGTTGCCATCTTAGTTTAACATTTAAAGTTGAACTCTAACAAAAAAAAGATTCTCATTTTAAAAAAACGACTCTGCACATGAAGATACCTTTCCTGTGTGATAATATAAATGCCATTACAAAATAAAATATGAATGGATTTTGAATTGGTAGAGCTTGAATCGATTCATAAATGTGAATCAATTTTTTTGCACACCCCTTGTAAAAATTCACCCCAGTTGTTGAAAAAAGTTGTTGACTGATGGAAAGACCATTTGTGATGTCACACCTACATTTACGAGCATTGGTGTGCACGTGGCTTCAATTAAACTATTCTCTAAGCTATTCACAGGACCAATTAGCTTGCCCCTAAATCGGTAGACAATATAATGCTAACGTTAGGCTTGCTTTTGCCTTTTCTGATGGAGAGCAACACAGCTAAACGTTAAAATACTGTGTTGGAATGTTTGGTATTTGAGAGACCCAGGTGTGACTCACATACTGTAAGCCACTACTCAACGTTTCCCATCCACCCTGATGAAAACAAGTCGGTTATTCAGTGATTCAACCAACCAGCCAGTCATTTAGCTGGTGGGTGGGCCAGTAATTAGGTCAGATGAACCTACAATCCAATCTGAATAGAAACCAATTGTTCAGCCAGTTATTCAGTCAGTCAGTCAGCTAGTCAGTCAACCATTTATTCAGTCAGACCAGTAGTCCACAGACACACCAGTGGAGCTGTAACTGTGTCTAGCTGCAGGTGGATATCTGCATGAGCAACACTGATGGTGGGCTCCTGGAAACCTGTCAGAAACCCATGTGCCTGATTGGCAAATCCACAAAAACACACACACACTCACACTGGGCCACAATTTGTTTTGGATAGATTGGTAGAGGAGAGTGTGGGAAATGAAGATGTTTTCCACCTCCTCTCAGACTGTGATTCAAGTAGAGGGCTGGAGAGGAAGGGTGAGGTATTGTCTCGTGGTTAGAGAATGAACTCATTTGCCCCACATGAAAACACTCGCAGACATGAAGAAAGAGGGAGAGAGGTGGAGAAATATAAGAGGGATGGATGTAGTGTAGGTCAGGATGATGTGACACACAGAGCCAGACGTGGTTTTTCAGACAGACTTAAAAAACACCACCAGCACTGGAAATGATGTGTTGCTACTTGGTCTCTAAACCACAAAAATTCTGTCTACAAAGCCTTGGCAACAACAGGCTGTCGGTGACTCGGCTGGAGAAATATGTCGGGACAGGAGTGGTTGTAAACAGCTGTGAAACTTATTATTCTCCATTTGGGGCAGCAGTCAGACACCCTTTCAGTTGCAGTTCTTGTTTTTCTCATTAAAAAAAAAAAAAAAGAGTAATGTTGGTTCCTTGATTTCCGGGTGTTTTATAAGACAAAACAAAACTGTCATCAGCTCTAATCTCCTCAGTGTTCTTAAGACGATGAACATTTTGAGGGAAATTAAACCTTTAACACAGGGAAACACAGCTGTAAATACACAACTTGCAACAAGATACAAATCTTTTCAGAATTAAAATTTGAAATCACCAGCTGTGCAGGTTGTGTTTCCTGTGTTGCTCTTGCGTTCTTTGCCCATTCAGGCTTATACAGAAAGAGAAAAATTGCAATGGACGGCATTCAGGACCACATGGCATGTTTGATGACCTTCCGTGCGATGAAAAAAGCCCAGACAGCAAGTCCAAGGCTTTTGATTCTGCTTTAATTTAGAGGGAAGAGCACGCCAGTCACAACACTCTATGGTCTAAATTTCTCTTGGTGCAGTCTGAATGAGAGTTTCCTCTTATACAACACTATTATAGTAAAACCATCTACCAAATGGCACATCTGAAGGATTTAACCCCAAACACAATCCAACAAACTCCATTTTCAAATGTTAATGCTAGCCAAACGTTAGGAGTTAGCATCAGTATGAATTGTTTCACCTTCTAAATCTTTGTGCCCTGTGTAGACAAATATTTACATACTATGTTTAAAACTGAGTTTTAATGGAACATATGCCCATTTCCAGGTTTGAATGCAATGACCTGATCTTGATTAAATGTTTAATAAATATTATATATAATTTATAATTTATAATCGATAATTTTATAATAGAATATAATAATATATAATAATACATAATTTCAGATTGGAGTCATTGAACTGCAGGGGATTTTTTGTCCTCCAATTTAATGTCTGTGAGGCAGGACATAATACAGGATACATTGTTGGTACCAGGTTTTATTGGGACACAAAGTTGCACATCATCTACGTTTCAATGCATTTCAAAAATTTGTGTATGCATGATTTGTCCAAGGTATCGAGGAAATAGCAGGGGACCCAGCATAGACTAGAGAGGTATCTCCAAGCATAATAGAGATTAGGCAATCCAGAGCCACATCACTGATGCTATCAGATGGGTAAATTAAGACATTGTGGTCCGCTGTGTCAAAGGCTTACCTGAGGTCAAATCAATTGAATGGAAAAAACTTTTTTGAAAATCTTGGATAAAAATGGCAACTTAGAGATGGGTCCAAAATCACTCCAAACGAATGGCTTCTTTAAGGTGGCGTGGACATTAGCATGTTTAAATTTGGAAGGGAAACGCCAGGAGACAGAAAACAGTTAATAATGGCTGAAATATCTGGTCCACTGAACAGCTTTTATAAAAACCAACCATACGATCTGAAGGGCAGGTGGATGATTGTATCGTGAGGTCAAGGTGGGCAGGAAGTGCACCAATCGGAATTCTGTGTTAATGTACTGGTGATTCTCCACTGGTTGTAAAGTGATAAAGGAATTCTACACATGTCTCTGGAAAAGATTCATCTGGTTGGCTGGGTGGGATACTAATCACAGAGTTTATGTAAATGGTAAATCTGTGGTTTTGACCCAGTTTAGCAATCAGTTGTGCAAATTGCTCACTGATTATCTTAGTGCATCAGTATAATGCAGCATTGGTTTTTCTCCCAGCAGACATTTTGATTTGTCATAGTAGTAGAAGAACAGGTGTTACAAACAACATTAACAATGGTTCTTTTGCATTCAAGTGTCCCAGTAATTCAGCAGTTCCTTTCAGGTGGAGTGATCCGATGTAAATATTTTGTAATGAAGATGACCAACAAATGCCAACTCAGAACCGCACCTACTGAGGTCTAATTTACTCGAAGAGTGCATCTGAATGCAGACCCAGTGTTAGACATGAAGCTAATGCATTTATGAGCATTTATGCATTAGTAAATCAGTGAGGTCAACTAAATGCCATTCAAACAGCTTACTATTACAAATCTTGAATTTGCCTGAAGGGGCTTTCTACAGCGTACAACACCGTCTGTTGTTAAACCCTTGCTTTGGTAAGTAAATACTCCTAAAATAAACTTTAAGCTATTTTCAAACGTAAATCTGGCCGTCAATGTAGACTGAGGAAATTAGGGGTTGTTTAAAAATGGCGTGGATAAATTATAACATACTGTTTAGCGTGATTTATCCACTATTTTGTGTTACAAATACCTTACTTAGGGGTAAACCAACAATTCAGAAATACACTTCCATGAAATTAAAGAAACCAAAACAGACATACTGAAAATACGTAGTCTAAATCAAAGCTGCACTGGTCCCTACATTTCCCATAATGCATGTTTTACATTAGACACTCCCTGCCTCCAACATGCCCACTTATTTCAAACCACACACCTTCAGTTAGGCTTCTTTTTTTATAAGTCCAGCCCAAGCTGAGATACCCCTGAGAACGACAACACTATCGTTACTATTGCATCATCAGGGTTATATGTCCAGACTTAAGAAAGCTCTTTCCAGAGCAGTTATTCCTGGCTGTTGTACAGAATTTCTTGCAAATACTTAATTTTTTTTGCAAAGAGCAGCCAGACAGCTGAGGAATACACCACGTGCTATCCTGGCCCTACTTGGCTTTCTTTCTTTTTTTACCACCTACATGTGTAGTAAAACCATACTGTTATAACCACTACAAATTGGTCCTGAGTATGACTGAATGAAAGTGGATTGGGTTCATTTGTTTGTAACACGGATTTGTGTGGCAGGTTGAAATTCTATTTATACTCTGGCACCGACACCACAGGCAGGACCAAGACAGGAAACCTCTGGCCTTCATTAACTGTCTTGTGATGGTCGGTGTTAAGCCCAAGTAATCCTGACTACGTCCAAACCTGACCTTCAGTTCACTACTAAAGCAATACATGCATGTACATGTAGCCCCCGTTTCACAACGGGGCTACATGAAAACAAGAATAGACATGGACACTTTATGGTAAAAAAAAAAACAGAACCACAGCTGTGTTTATGGCCTGCCCTGTTTTGCATAAATACTTCTTTTGTGTGTGCGTGCAAGCATTTCTAGGAATTTTGGCAGATATAGATAAAAAGAAAATGTAAATATGGGCCTCCCATGCACATCAGCAGTGGGGATTTTGCATTTTGAATTTGACATAGTAACCTTTAGATACTTCAATAGCAATAACACATTCTTTGTGATCATGTTATCATTAATGTTGGAGCCAGATGGCCGTGAATGAGAGCTAGACAGTGAAGCTGCAGACAAATGTGCGCATGTGTCTGTGATGGTATGATATACTTGCTGTGGTTGAAGGTCATCTTTCAGCCCTGTTGTTGATGTTACTGTTTGGGTGGCCAGATTTGTCAGACCTGCTTTCCAAGAAATTGCAACACACAAACACAGACAGACAGACAGACAGACAGACAGACAGACAGACAGACAGATACGCTTACATATACAGACTCTCTTGAACAGAAGAAAATGGCAAATGCCACGTATATATATTCTTCCTTCATCATTTCAATCACTTTCATTGGAAATCATGTTAAACAATTCTGTGCTTTATTTATACTTTCCAATCTTTAGACCTTAAAAATAGGGAGGATTTAGAAACCCAAGCAGGGGAGTCTAGGGGTCCTTCTCCAGAAATATTTGAGTTTCAGATACTTTGTGCTGTGAAAATGTGTAGTAATACAACAGAATCATGACCCCGGGAGGAAGTCTTCCCTGGAAAATTTGGAGGGTTGGGTAATATGGCTTAAGAGCAGTTTCCAGATGGAATTTTTTTTTAACTATGTGAATGCATGGTTAGTCCACATCAGGCTGGATAAAAAGAAAATGCATTTTTCAACTCACTGCATTGATTGCTTTGTATTATCACACCCCTAAAAAGCCCCGTTAGATTTTATTGGATTTATTTAATATTTCTTTTTGTGGATTCCGGGAAAACACTTTGCATTGCACAGTTGGGAATGATAAAAACAAAAAAATCTATTGCATGCTTCGATTTAGCTCTTCATCACAGATAACGGGCTTTTATCCGTCTATTGAGAGCTGTGAAATTTACACTGGCCCTCAGTAATTTATAAATTCAATCAAATAAATAATGAATTTTAAATAATTACCAAATCCACCATGTAGAGCCTCTTCCTTTTGAAAAATCCACCCTGATTCCCTCGTCTGCAACCGTCTACTGTCTGTTCTTATTCATTGTCTGGGTCTTACTATCTGAAGTTGCACATACTTTATGTCAAGCAGTGTCACAGGGGTCTAAAAGCTCCGCGTGCATGCCATTCCTTATGAAAATATATATGGAATTAATAAGCCTGCTGATTTGCTATGCACAGGTAATGAGACACTGTGAGGGGGAATAGGAAGGCAGCAGTGAATTCACATTTTTAACAGCAGTGCTCTACGGGCTCATCATACAGTACATGCATGTGGAATTATAGATGCATGCATACATATTATGGTTAGAGCAAATACAGGTGCATACCGTGGAATTCCAGTTCATTGTCTCAATGTATTGGATATACCTCCCCCTTCATAGACATAATGCCTGCACATATGTGGCTTATAATAAAAATAATAAATTTCAACATGCACAGAAAACATCAAACGCTGGGCTGCACCATCATAATTTCTTTTGTTTTATGATTGAAGTGCATTGTGAATAATTAAATCTCAGTGTTAGCAGCACGGACTTGTGTGTACCATAGTCCTCAGAAATCCACCTTAATAACCATATAGGTTATTAAGGTGGATTTCTGAGGACTATGGTTAGCTGCTCCTCAGATCTCTGCAGGGTAAATCCAGACAGCTAGCTAGACTATCTGTCCAATATTTGTCGATTTGCAACAATTCCCATGTCCAGTGGCATTATCAGCCTAACTGTTATATCCATGACCAGTTTACATGAATGGTCTGTGATATGCGTTTTCAGGTCTCTTGGAGGGAGCTGCTTGCTTGCAGTGCTTAAACACCAATGAGAACGGAGATAGTTTTTGTTTAAAAATGAAAACGGAGCGGTGTAGATGTACCCTCAGTCTTGTGATATAAATAGTGGCAAAGGACAAATGATTGAAATCATTTGCAGTATATAACCAGTGCTGAGTTGTCTTACTTATAAGGGTAACAACAAATGTCAACATGCTCTACACCATATGGCACCAAGTTGATGGTGCATATTCCAGCAACGCAGGCTCTCAAATGTGTAAAAGTGCTCTCCGTTAGGAGAAATCCCCAAACAGAGGCCTCAAGTTTTGTATTTAATTGTATTAAGCCATTAAAAACCATTGTATTATTTTTGAAAATGACTAGTACAGTGGCTGTAAAAAATGTTGCATGTTTGGAACGGGCTGATAGCTCTGCCTGTGGTATTGCAGCTTGTAGAATTCCACTAGAAAACCACCTACCATCTACACCAAAGTTACTTACAGAAGGAACTTAATATGCCACCACACTGTATTGCCTACTACTGACTACTGACTTATTATTGTATACTTCTGATCCAGAGGAAAACATCATACTGTATTTACCTGACAGAGAATGTTGCAGATTTACTACAAAATATCACAATTCAAATGTGGAGTAGGCTAATCACAGACATTTGCCTCACGGCTCATGGCAATGCGCCACCCATCCGGACTGAGAATGCAAATAAGGAGAATTGATTTTTGTTTAACTAGATTTTAGTGTTTTCTTTTTGGTCAATAATATCACATGTAGACAGTCAATGTTTAATGGCAGCAGTGCTGTTTTTATTGAGTTTACTCAATAAACTGGGCTTTTATTGTGAAGAGTAGGTATGGCAGCACATTCCCCCCCCCCTCTTTTATTGTTCAGTCATTTAGTTTAAATCACAGTTCATTAATATTCAATACCCAACGCTATCCAAGCTGCTCCAAATTCCAAACCCCATATTCATTGGGTAGCCAGGAAACCAAGTGTGAAGTAGATTGGATGAATGGTTCATGAGATATTTCAAAGACAGATGCACATACTGTACAAACAGAAACACACACACACACAGATTCCCCGATTGATTAGAGAGACAGAAACTTGTGTACAATAGCTTGCAGTTTTAGGATAGTTCTTTACACAGTTCAGTGAAACATAAAAAATCCAATAACGAACGAACGTTTGTGCAGCCCCGGATAAAAGCCTTGAACCTTGCATGATTTGTTGCAAAATCAATACAAGCTACCATATTAGATATTTAACCTTTGAACTCTCATCATAGTGCTCTCCATCTCTCTTTTACTTACACACACACACACACACACACACACACACACACACACACACACACACACACACACACACACTGGAAATCTTATGTGCTTTACCTCACTGTAATGTCAGGGAGCATGTCAAGTCTGGAGTTTAAGATATTGAGAATGATCCTGCTTGAACCTTTTGAAAAAAACGGCAAAGGTACACATCAGAGCGATGGGGGCAGAGAGGAAGTGAGGAGAGTAAGGGACACGCAGGTCAGAATGGACGAGTCTTTTCCGTTTTGAAGCAATATCTCTCTCAAATCATGAGCACATGGGAACGATTGTGACTGACTATTTGTATTTTTTATAGGAACACTTTCCCATTGCTGTCACAAAAGATTTTCTATTTATCCCCAAGCGGTGTAGCCAGACCACACTTGAACTGAAGAAAGGTCTTGCAATGCGAGACTATTGACAACATCTTGTGTAGGGTGACCAAACGCCCTCTTTTGCCCAAACATGTCCACTTTTTACGTACTGCCCGGGGCGTCAGGGGGGGTTTGTAAATTCATGAAAATGTCCTGTGTTTGTTGTTTTTCATGGGACCATTAAGCATGTACTTAAATTGACTGGCGCTTTGCACACAATACTATGGTACTTTTTTGCGTGACGTAATTCCCGAGAAGCTGCCTTGTGGGCGGCTCTGCAAAGCTCACACACAGGGAGCAGATCAGACAGGGAAACAATACCAGGAGCAGATCAGACAGGGAGAACATACAGGGAGCAGATAAGACAGTGAGCACATATAGGAAGCAGATCAGACAGAGAGAACATACAGGGAGCAGATAAGACAGTGAGCACATATAGGAAGCAGATCAGACAGGAAGAACATACAGGGAGCAGATCAGACAGGGAAACCATACCGGGAGCAGATCAGACAGGGAGAACATACAGGGAGCAGATCAGACAGTGAGCACATATAGGAAGCAGATCAGACAGGAAGAACATACAGGGAGCAGATCAGACAGGAAGACTGTTGTCTCTCATAAATTATTCTTTCTTTCAATTCCAAATATGTTTAACGGTCTGAACTGAACAAGCTTAAAACAGTGATTTGATCATGACTAAATGACACGTCTTAACTAAAGAGAACAGCAATTCCTTGAGCTTCTACCATGATATGTTGATAAAACCAGTTTTATGGTTATTTAATTTCCCCAAACCTTGGATTCACCCATTCTACCTAGTGGGGTTTCAGGAATTTTTTTCTAAACCACAGTATTTGTATTTTTTTACCATTCACAGCAACTGGATTCTCTAGAAATGCAGTTATCACAGGGAAATCCATCTTGTCAAGCTTCAAGTGGTTCATCCCCAGTTTCTGTCACAGTACTGCGAAGGAGGGTCTTGCTAGTCCATACAGCATTCCGGGATGGGAGAAAAACATGATCTGGTTTATTGGGATTTCTTTAAGCGCTGGACAGAGCCATTGTGCCGCTGCAAACTAGCCTAACCTTCCTCTGGTGTAAGCTTTCTGCTGCCATCTGAAGTGTTAGCGGGTCATTTTGGACCCGTGTATTAAATTAGCCATAAAATACCCTAAAAA
>NC_048413.1:24582964-24604145 GCF_013103735.1 Etheostoma cragini
AAATGGAAGTCCCTGACAAAGTCAAAAAGTTTCAACTCAAAAAACAAATGTATGAAGTGCTTTTATGCATGTTAAAACACAAAACGGGTCCGTCGGGACCCTAACACCATAGGAAGGCTAAGGAAGGGACTTGTTTGGTGGAATGTGTGCTTTCACATAGTCGTACAACAGAAAACTCAACGGCAAAGGGAGCAATCCTAGAAGTGGGACCTCATAGATATAGACTAGGCTTCTTTTAGTTTGAAGCACTCGCCATTATTTACCTGCTTCTCTCTCTCACACCACCTTCTTCTTAAACCCAGCACTAATTTGTTCCCAGTGCTACATGTCCTGTGGATGGATTAATTGAAGGAAAATGTTAAATATTATCAGGCAGAAACATATGCATATTTCTACTGATGCCAATAATAGGGAAAGATGACCTCAGGCATGTATAAACATACAAACACACACACACATGTACTCGCAGAAAATCACACTTCTCAACATCTGGTAAATGTAGCAAATATGTGTGGACAAAAAGCAAAGCTTAGGAAACTTAGGAGGCAAACCTTTGCCTGCTGCATTCTGGTGGCTGGTGCTATTGCAGTAAATTGATTAAGCCACACTTGTACCAACAGCCAAAAAAAGTAGAAGGAAATATAGCTCTTTAGGTCAAAGGCTATGAATGTTAAAGGATACGATGTTAACATCTAAGCAACGCAGTGCTTGGGCATGTGCTTTTGATTTGTTTATATGTGTTCACTTGTAGTATATGTGTGTATTGAGTGTTTTTCAGAGTATGTCATGGATGGGAAAGAGGTGGAGTAAGAGAGTTAGCATGCACTGTGATAAAATCAAGAGGTAGAGAATGAAGGGGCGAGCTGACAGCTGGGCTTTAACGAAGGCTTGAATGCTCTTCCCCCGGCAGGTATCAAGGAGTCTCTGAGCATTCGTGCTTGTGCATGAGTGTCCGTGTGTGTGTGTGTGTGTGTGTGTGTGTGTGTGTGCGTGTGTTCTTTTTCTGTGTATCAGCTCCGCAGGGGGACAGCCACCTGCTAACTCCTTATTCACTGACTGTTGTCACGCTTCTGCCGTGTGTGTGTGTGTTGTTCGCATGCAATCTTGGGTACAGAGAAATGTTATTGGGTGTTTGTATGTCATTCACTCATCTTTATTCTGCACAAACAACATAATACAATAAAATATTTTCATGTATAGAAAGTGGCATAGCTTGCTCACATTATGCCATAAGGTTTTTATATAATTCTAATATAAAAGCAGAATAATATTGACCTGGGTGCTCATTACCCATAACTGATGACACAAGTATCTGCTCGATACGCTGATAGGTCATGAATCACAACAGTGCACTTTATTTTTGCAAAAGATAAAAAATGTCAGCCCCCCTCCCACCCTCGAAAGCAAATTTTCTACTGGATCAGAAAAACAGGATTGGATTTCTATCGTGTTTCACCTTTTTTCTGATACATAAGAGACTTAAAGAGTGTCAGCTTGACTCGTACATTCCGTGCCTGTTATTAAAAAGATTACTTTTTGTAATGCTAACCCAAATACACAAAACAAACGACAACCTTCAAATGCTGCATGTCAATCGGGCCACCTTGAGAGACTGATGCTCATCCTTAAATTTGATTGGATAGGAATTCTGAATACGCCAACGGCTACCAAATAAACCCAGCGCTTTGAATGGCTTTCAGAAAGGACCCACAGAAAGCATTTCTGTGGGATTGCTTCCAAGGAGATCCTGCCTTCCTTTGCTCTTGACTCTTTGGACCACGCAATGCAAATTGGGCTGAAGTAGTCAGATTGGGTTTGATACAAGCGCTACGGAAGGATGGTGATGAAGGGTTGAAGGGGTGGGGGCTGAGAAGAAGGGGTGAGTGGGTGAGGTTAAGACACAATAGGAGAGAGTGATGATGGAGAACAGAGGGGGAGGGGCAAATGAGCAATTGAAGAAGGGATGGGAGAAATGGGGGTTGGGGTATGTGTATGATGTGATGCATGTGTGTGTGTGTGTGTGTGTGTGTGTGTGTGTGTGTGTGTAATCGGGGATGAGTTGGGTTGTAACGATCAGGAGAAGTTGTTAGTTGGTGCGTATTAGAGATAAATGGGCAGGGAGGCGTCACTGATGATAATTAACAGAAGATGACGGTGATTCATGGCTAGTCATTCTCCATTAGAAGGTGTCACAGTGCTTCTCATTTGACACATGTCGTGGGGAGATCCTGAAAGACCTGATCAGAGGGCAGTGTCAGAATTTTCTAATCAACTCCTCCAAACCACACGATGATATGTGTCGTTTGGTCCTACCATCGAAAATGACCCACAGGAGTTTATCTGAGTTTAATCTAAGCATAGATTAGAGAACAGAGATCTAGGTTTTAACAATCTGCAGATTAATTGACAATGAAAATCATGGAAACACTTTAAAATACAGCCCGCAATGTACAGCGTAATTCTTCCCAATTTATAATATAACAGTGTACCAGTATTTAAAGTATGTAGAGAGATGTTCAGAACTTCCATACTTTCTTATCCCAGCACATACATGGCCGGTAGCTGTGTGAAGTGGGTGTGCTTGTCCAAACTGTAGATTTTGGAAGAAAAGGCTCTGCCTTGCAATCACACCGAGAATAACTTTTTTTAAAGTGGAACATTTTTTTTTTTTGTGCGTCAAAGTCCTCAAATACCAATCATTTATTCCAACCAAAAGTATTTTGACAAACTAAAATTTGCCAGAATAACTATTGAACATTTGGTCCAACCTTGCTTTACAATCTCTTCCTGTCAAAATCCCCAACAAAGAAGAGCTTTTTAAGTCTTTCACAAAATATGACACACTCTGTACACTTCCACACAGCATTTCTCAGGGACATCAGTTTTTCTAATGAAACAAATAAAAGTGTAGATGGACTCTGAAACTTATTTCTGGATTGTGCGGTCTAGACGGCCGTGAAGGTAGCAGAAAGATCTACCCTGTAAAGACTCTTTTTCATGGTTTCTTTTCACTGCATTAAGGGGCGGACTGGGACCAACAATCTTGTCCAGGCACTGTAGCCACACCAGCCTACATTACCACGCCCATGCAGCCCCACCTACGGACACGTGCATTCCCCAATTACATATTGTGTACAGATGATGAAACAATACAAGCACTACCTTATGTTTCATATTTTCAAACAATTAATGTAAGTAACTGGCGAACAATGCTTACTACTTTTGAAAGACCACGTTTGTAAAAATAATTGATACTGTCAGTCGTTTTGTCTCTGTTAACACTGTACATGTTGTAGTGTCTGTGTAGTTGTCCATATTGTTTCATCTGTTTTAACTCTCTAAACATGATTTCATGGCTGTGATTACTCTTCAGGGTTTTTCCTTGGTCAGAACTGGCCTTTGGGGGAACACATAGCAGGGGGTTCTATGGGTCTTCCCCCATGAAATTTGGAGGGTAAAAGACTTTAATTCCTGCATTCTGTACATTTTTAGACACCAATTTATGGTAAAAATCACAAAATTCTGGTGGCAGGCAGCAATTCAAAATACAAATTATAATGGAATTTTATTATATTCAGTAGTCCAGTAAAGGGGCTTTCACACCTGGGACATGGGCCGTATAAGACAACACTTGACCCAAAAGTCCACTTGTTTAATCAGCATGAACAGGTCTCATGGTAACTTTTTTGAAAACTGTAGGATTAGCTTACATAGGTTACTGCTTTTACTGCTAAATTATATAATAACAATCCTGTTATGGATTAAAAACATTGTGAAGTGTAAACTTATGTTTTCCACACTCTATTGATCAAAAATTATCTTTCATGTTGAATACAGCCTACAGTGTAACGGACCAGCTGCAGTTAATGCATAGGCATACATGTGAACGGCGGATTGATTAAAGAGTTCAACCTAGATCATTTAAAAATAAACATTTTGTCAACGGTTCACAGCAGAAAGACAGAGCAGAACAACGCTGCGTGTTGGGTTTTCAGGCGTTAAAACCAACTGCACCAAAACACAGAATCAGACTACAATTTATTGCAACAATAAGACCTTTTTAACCAATAAATCTTTGACCCTTTTCGGAACCAGGCCGGCCGTTGCCAACTGGCCAAATGTTTAATATTTATAAATATTATTTATATAATTTTTATTATAATTATAAACATAATAAAATTGTGTACTGTGTGCTCTTGGCCTGTAAAGACAATTTATTTGTATATGTTAAAAAAATCTGCCAGAATTGCCAGACGGCCATGCTGACTGTTAACTTTAATACTGTTGTGGCTGCATCAAATTGTATTCATTGAATCATAGAGAATTTTTTTTTATTGTTGCTTCAACATCTCTGGCATTAAATTGCAGTTACACGTTAGTGTTCGACAGTGTGGAAAATGAAGCCCAGCTGAGCTTGTATGTCTGTGTGTCTCCTATTTACATTCACAGTTTGAGTGTAAGCCAGTGTGTACTTTCTGCGTGTGCATGTGATTTGTGTGCTTGTGCATGAGTAGTGTCATTGTAATTGAGACCTTTCAGCGTCACATGACATTTTATGTGTGACGATAAAACATGGCCACCGTATCTGGATCACAGAGATTCTGATTAGCTGAGCATCAGCAAAAGGTCTTGTCTGGTGTTAAATTAATATGTGCCACCTGATCTACATCATGACACCTGTCACAGGGATCGCCTGGCTTCAGACAAGGAGAAAAACACATGGACTAAAGGAGGGAATTAAAGTTGATTTAAATCTGTGGAGCTGTCAGACCGGGGGAGACCATACATAACTTACTTGTGTGGGGTGTGGCACACTGCACTGATGCATGAAGTGTATGTGCATTCAATAATGGCACACACACAGCTGAGAGGACTGAACAGCTCATCGTTGCTCTGCGATTATACGCCCGCTCAGCTGGTTTATGCTCCACTCCCTCCCGTCCCCATATATATAAACCTCCAGGCATGGCAAGAAGATAAATCACACGTCTAACAGAGCAAAAGACCCTGTCTGCTGTGAAAAAGATGGCCTTTCATGAATATATATGTGGTGAGGTTGTATATATCTTTGCCAACTCGGCATCTCAAGTCTGCTCTCCCTGACACAACTGAAGATTGAGTGATTATGTGACGCTGGTGGTGGCACACCAGCTATTTGACAGTAGATAGGCACATGCAGTACATAAACACACACACACATGCACACACAAACAAACACACACACACACACACACACGCACTTGAGATGCACACACTGGAAAAATTTTTGTGAGAAGACGCCAGAGATGGACAGAGGCAGAGAAGGAAACAGACACACACACCCTCGCTTTACTCACACACCCACACTCAAGCTCAAACCTTTGTCCAGTGCTTTCTTGAGTAGTGTCTTTGGGGATCGGGGTTTGCTTTTTTTTCATGTAAACCTCAGAATCAGAATTGGGTTTATTGCCAAAGTAAGTTCCACTTACAAGGGATTTGCCTTGGTGGTTGGAGCCTGCATTAACAAACAAATATGTAATACTAAATAAAGAATAAATACAGAAACGTCTTTAAAATAGCTAGTCATATAAAAATGAAGGCTGAATGGATTTCGTTCAGAATGTGCAAAACATATGGCTTGACCAATGGGTATGTGTATAGTCCAGGATGGAGGTTGATGCAAAGTGCAGTGAGATGATATTACACGTTCCTTCAAACTCCTGCCTTTAAAACAAGGGCAGCGTGACAACAATGAACTTCTGCTGCAATATGGTTCAGTCCCTGTGTTCCTCCACCCACCTAACACCTCCAACTACCAACGTATCCCTCCCTCTCATTCCTCTCTCTCCATACCTCATTACAATTTCCCTCCTGTTATTCTACTTTCCCAACATACGTTTCCTGCCTGTATACCTTCACACTAAAACTGCACCTCCATCCTCTCACTCAATCCACCCAATCCATTTGTCTTTGTGTCAAAGCCTGCCCTATTGACAGGTTTTTCCCAGCCATTCCTCCATTCTTTTCTTCCCTCTCAACTTTGGATCTTTTTATTTTCATTTCAAATCAATCTTTTTTCCATCTCAGTGTTGGTCTTGTTCATTTGCCACATCTACTCATTCTCTTTGCTTTATTTTGGTCCCTATTTCTCTCAATTGATTTCTTTTCTGAGCCCCCTGTCATCATTCTTCTATTCCTCCGCCCAACAACTTTTCTATCTATTTTCTCTTTTTTCTCTCTGTGTATGCTGGCTCTCTATATTGGCTTTCATTATTATCAATGAGGCAATAATCACTCCACCCCTCATTCACTCCTTCAACTATTGTACAGCACAGTGTTTCTTCTCACTTCTCCATCTATCTCCTTTTCTCTTCTTCTGCCATCTCTCAACACAATGAAGCCACCACCATGCTTCACGCCATCGATCCTTCCATCCTTCCTTCCTTCCTCTGTCTTCCTCTCCATCTTTGCTCTTTGTCGAGTGCTCTTTCACCATCTCCTCATCCCCTCCCCCTCCACTTTTTCATCCCTTCATCTTCTTCTACCCTCCCCCCGACTCATCCTTGACTCGCTCTTTGCCCACCCTGTCTTTTAACCTCCATTTGGACTACATTCTTGTCTTCCACCTATTTTTTTCCTTACTACACATCCTCCTTTCCATCCTTCTCTAAATTTAACCATGGTTTTCCCTAATGCATTCCTTCCTGTTTGACCAATCAAGCAAAGTAACCTGCCTTCTCATTGGTGTGAAATACTAATGATCATTCAGTGTACCAAACCTTCTGTTCTCTGTGTGTTGCCGTTCTCAAAATTCCCTTCGCTTGGGACAAAAAGCGAAAATTTGAATTGTGCAATTGCGCCGGCCTGCTTGGTTCTTACAGTGAGTCCCGATTTATAGAGAATGTGTTTACAGAGTTTACTATCTAACGGGGATGTTATGGGACCAATTGGTGAGGATTGCTGTGGACAAAGTACACACGTGATACAATGGAAAGAGCCAATTATGTTTAACCATGTGTCAGGCTAAGTAAACTCACGTTACTGTATTGTGTAAACCTTTAAATTAATTCATTATTGTACGTGGTATTTTCATTTGTGGGGTACACGATAAACCAAAGCGAGTTCCTTCCTGAGACCATTTTGCAGAGCCACGGTTGCTGCGTCTGGAGCTTGGCGCTACCCAAAGCGGTTGTGAATGGTTTAAAGAAATTCAAACAACCCAGAGCGTCTTTTGTCTCCTTGCATAGAATGTATCTGTGGTGTCGCCAGACCTTACACCTCAGTGCTGTGAAGATAGGTCTGGCAATGTGAGACTAGCATTTACTGATCTGTTCAAAGCCCTGGATTTTAATAAGGTGGATAGTTTTGCAGAAAAATTGGTTAAGAAGGTTCTTCAAAAAGTAAGAATGCACAGCGCTGTGTGTTTATAGCTGAAGGTAGTCTGTTATTCACCAATGAGACGTGGTGAATAAATGTTGCCTGGATGTAACTCCAGTTCAATAATTGTCGAAAAGTAAATAAAAAAAAGTCTGTAAACACAGATGCTGCAGGGAATATAATTTAATCTGGCTCTCATCTATAAAACTAAAAATACGTAATCATAATCTAGACTGGGACGCATGGTAACCCCTCCAACCATAAATCCGCTTTAATAGTATGCACTGCTGATATAGCTGTTGTTTCACTTTGGAATTCATGCATCATGTTAGCTAGCTATGGAGACAACAGATTAACAAGAGGCGTGTGGTAAAAACGTTGTGCAGGGTGCTTTAATTTGTAATCTGGAAACGTCCATAGGTCTGGGAACTTGTAGCCTAATGTTTTCCTGTTATCGTAACTCTTAATCCTTTTCACCTGCTTCTTCTCTTAGTGATAGTGTTGGTGGTTCCCCTTTCTCCTGTCATACACTGAAGAAGCACTTCAGGTTTTCCCCCTCATGGCCACCAGAGACCACAAGCACTGATGTTATGGGAAACGTGGGTTAGGGGGTGGGTAGGTTGGAGAGTAAAGGGGTAGGGTTCACACATGGATGCATGCACACACACACACACAAACACACACACACACACACACAATTCCCTGGTGTGTGATGGCCATGTAGCGTGTCATTTAGTGTGATTGTTAAGGGGCAGGCCGGGCCTTTGGCTAAGAGACCTTTGGTGCTTTAAATATGGTTTATGTTCAAAGGATATTTGCTCATGCAAATGGTCAGGTTTATTAAAATAAGATGCCTCACAATCCAATCTGTGAAGGGTTTAAGTGCCTGTCAGTGTTGTGTGTAATTAAATGAGTGTGAGGTAACACTGCATTACTGAAAAAGTAGCAAATCTGCTTGTTTTAAATCTCACCTTGGTAACAAATTCACCAAATGTGAGATCAATTAAAACTAAAAAAATGTCCACATTTTCTTGACGGATTAACTTTACAAATGGCCAATAAGAATTTGCACGTGCAAGTGTTTGCTGAACCCGTTTTTTACTAAGCTACAACATAAGTTCAGTCAGGAAAACATTTCTTTTGCATGCGTCCTAAAGGTTTATTTCTCATGCACCCCTCCACTCCATTCCCTCCTCTCACGCATGCTCAGGCTACATCTACACTACTACAAGTGATAAGTCTTGCTGCTGCTCAGGGCAGATGCTCCCCGATTACATGTTTCACTATAGTGTCAAAGTGCCGAAAGACATTCTGTCAAGACACAATTATCACATATTATTTTTTGGTGAAATATTTTAATTTCCAAATTTATTTGATTTACCTTTATTGCAGAAATATTTTACCTTTTCTTTCTACATGTGAACAGAGCTAGGAGGACATAATGATGCAGACCTGTTTTCAATATACCTGATTGAGCAACCAATCCACACACAGATACACACACACACACACACCCCAATTTGAAAAAACGGTCCTTACTCCGAAAAGTTCAAATTTCATTGGTCCTCATAATGATGTATGTCCAAAAACACACACACACAAACACACACGTACACAAGTAAACATATAATTAATGTATGCCCATTTGTTCTAATGCATTCTAATTCTGTGTCTTTGTATCTGTAGGATTTCTGTGTATGTAGACTGATAGGGGAACTTCAATGCATGAGCAAATGTATGCCAAACTTGTTAAGGCTGCTTGCATGCAAATTCCAGTGATCATCCACGCCAATTACTGAGAGTGCCTGCCTTGCGTGTTGGGGAGGGGACCCGTGCCAGTGTGATATACGTGGGTATGGCTAAATGTGCCGTGCCACAGGGAAGCTTTCAGCAGCTCATAGAGTAAGTGTCACATCATCAGGATTTTTTTTGAAAGGCCATTTGGCCCAAATGAAAAACAGATCAAATACAATTTGTTGTAAATGATAAAATACTGAATTTATAATGTAATTTAAACATAACAGATGTTTGGATGTGGTCTTGTCCACGTTCACATTGATCCCAACTGATAACCCTCAAAAAAGACCAGTAACAAAGCAAATGTGGGAAATGCAAAAAAAGGGAGTTCTCCTTTGAACATTAAAGAAAGCTTGTAAGGGAACATCAGTAGCAGACATTTGAGAACTGCAATAGATGCAGGTGGAAATTTCAGTAGGTGTTGTGTGCATGTGCGCGGGGCATGACAGGGCGGGTGATGTGTGTTTGAAACTGAAAAGAGAGAGAGACGGCCGCGAGGGGTTCTTGTTCGGCAGTGGTCTTATCTACCTTGCACAGATGTATTTCTCTGCCTCTTTTCATGTCTCTGCACAAGCCTGTGTCCACACATGAGTGTGTGTGTGTGTGTGTGTGTGCGTGTGTGCATGCATGCGTGCGTGTGTGTGTGTGTGTGTGTGGAGCTTATCTCTTCGGCCACTCAGCTGGAAGGCACCCTATCACACGCAGAACACAATGCAGAAGAAACAGCAGATTGGCTGCCGGTAGCATTTCTGCTTTACGCAAGGATGATCTGAAATCAGCCAGATGTTACGGTCAAGGAGGCCCGCATAATATGATATCATGACTTACCAAAATACACTGAACTACACACGAGATACCCACATGCTGGATCATTCAGCGGAGGTAAAATACTGACATTAAACTTTTCACCGGGCTCAAATATGAGTGTTGTAGCCCCTAAAGGAAGCTGAATGGAATGATGGATTTTCTAGCAAGAGATTGTCTGAAAAGGGCTTACTGGTGCAGAATTATGGAGTTTTTTTCTACCCCAAGAAAGCTGTTAAACCCCTTTAGTTAGCAAGATCATCCAAATTGGCTTGCTGCTGTGTAAAGCATATAACAATACTTTACACAGCAAACACTTTATCGAAGAATAAAATGTTGATTCAACTGCCTGAATCAACATTGGAAACCTGTGTAATATGTTCAGCACGATGGCTTTAATAAGGATGGATTAACTACTTTTATTCCCAATCATTGTGTGAGACAGGAAAAGAATCATAATGATGGATTGTTGATTGGGTGTCGATAATGTGGATGGGTTTTGTGTAGCCAAAACCCAAAACCCAATTGGCTAAATACACTATATATATACTGTATATACAAACACACACACACAGACATGCACAAGTAGCCACACATGCAAGCAAACAGTCCCAGTCTGACTCCTGGTGATGAATAAGTAATGAAGGGTATGATAATGCAGTGGGATGAGACCTTTGGAGTTTACATAAAAAGGCCAGGGTCAGGAGGACTGTTATTTGATACTCCACCATGGCATTTTCTTCAACACACACACGCACACACACACACACACACACACACACACACACAAACACACACACTAACCAGCTGCTAAATAATTTATGTTATAGTCTCTACGTAGAGTGGAAAGTGTGTATCTTAAACCCGGAGAAGAGGTTGACATTAAACCTGGCCTGCTTTCTAATTTATGTAAAGCTTAATTGAGACCTTACCATCCTGACTTTTGGTTTATCTCAAATAGCTTGCAAGCAATCCTAACAAGCTGTTAATGTTTGTGCTAAAATAAAATCAATTTCATAGTCTAAAGCCCTCCAAGAGGGCCCTAGAGGCTGTTTACCAAACTCCACAATATGGAGGTGATGAGGGGAAATAACAGTAAAGATTTAGCAATTCTTGTGTACCAGAGATTTACCTTTTATAATCTCCTTGAAAGTGCTAAGTACATTTTAGGGCAAACTGCCTATTATAACATGCGGCATCTTGTGCGCAAAGCTAATGATTTTACCTCAAAGGTGGTACTTAAGGAAAGCTTATTTATTATCCAATTCAACATGGTTGATCCTCTGGGGAACATGAGAAATCCAATTATTGTGTACTCATGAAAGTTTTTTCTGTAGCAAAAAAGGATGTCAGGT
Organism: Etheostoma cragini; assembly: GCF_013103735.1. NCBI lineage: Eukaryota > Metazoa > Chordata > Actinopteri > Perciformes > Percidae > Etheostoma > Etheostoma cragini. Next base: position 24,594,277 of record NC_048413.1, read on the forward strand.
TGCTGCCAATAATTATTATGAGGGACCATAAAGTGGTCCAACCTGACACACCAGATGGTTTGTTAACACAGAATCGTCTGAGAAGCCGTCATTGGAAACTGTCCTGGCAGGTGACTCTATGAACCATCTGTTTATCACGTCTGCCACACACACCTAAACCACACCAGCAGCTGCCAGTAGCTCTTCATCGAACGCTGATCGGTTCGGTGAGCTCTTAGTTCCGATACAAACGCATTACTTGAAGCATGATGAGATGGATTTTAATGTGATATGTGATCCCTAAATTCTGGTGGGATTATGCCAGAATACAGCTGCAGAGGTTTCGAAACAAAGTAACGAAGTACAAATACTTAGTTACCGTACTCAAGTACAAATTTGGGTATCTGTACTTTACTGGAGTCATTATTTAACAGCAGACTTTTCACTTTTACTCCTTACTTTTTCACGCAATTATCTGTACTTTTTACTCCTTACATTTTAAAAATGGCTTCTTCATTCAGTGTATGTAGCCTAGCACAAAGCAGTCTGTGGCAGAGACTCAAGAGAATTCAAGCAAAATGTCCCATCCGTGCATCAGTCAGCAGGTTGGTAACCAGGAAGACCAGCCAACCCTTCACTTCCCTGGCCGTACCTGGAAGAATTCAGGTGGTTGGATGCAAAAAACAACTCAAATGTGCTGAAAGCTCTGCGCACCAAGTATCATGAGCTAATTGTTTCCAAATTCTCGCCGTCTAATTTGAAAAAGTACATACCTATTTAACGTAACAGCTGATTCGAGTTACGGAGAGCATTGATCAAGAGTTATGTAAAGTACGTACCTATTGAACGTATTGTTTTCCCTTGCATTACTTTTGCTTTTATACAATAAGTTTTGAAAACAGTACTTTTACATTTTTACTTGAGGAAAAAGCTTGAGAAAAAGCTTCTACAGAACTCTCTTTAAACCCTAGTATCTATACTTCTACTTGAGTAATGAATGTGAATACTTTCGACACCTCTGTCCAGCTGCCATGCAAGCTAAATAGTGACCACAAATCCATAGCAAATTTTGTGAAAATCTGGCAATTGTTATACCTTATACACACATTGTTATGGCCGTCCCTGATGGTGATATTTGGGTAATGATATGGAGACCATACATATCCAAACCAAATCTCATGGAATCCTTGCCAGTAAATGTTTATATCTCTTACCAAGGTGTTGGACAGATGGACTGAAAAACTGTCTGACCATAAACCATTTAAGAGTTGAACTCTCTTGAAGTCCACTATTTAAATGACAGGCTTTTTCTGGCTTTGGGTGAACAACACAGTATATATATTTACATAAAAATACCCTTTGGACATTGACAACTACGTTATATATTGGTCCTAGTTTTGTTTGTATGAAACACAGAGATGCACATGTTTGAAAGCAGGGTTGCACCACAACAGCTGATGGAAATTTGATGGTTGTAGTGCGCACAGAAGCTCAGCAATGAATCCGCAAAAGGTTGTGAGGAAGACTGAGGCTAGCTCGCAAACGTTTTTGTAAGCGATGCAAAATTTAGACTATTCTCTGAAAAGGTTTGTTTAGACAGAATTCTGACACTCATTTTACCACTTGGCCATTTGCATCATCTGTTTATTTGCCCAAACCCTGTTAGTTTCCCCCTGTTAGATAGCTTGCAACGTATGCACTGGCCATGTATGTGTGAGCTGTGCCTGTGCTGTATGTGTGGAAGCTGTGACTGATCTCAAAACTCATCAGGAACCAGTTCTTTCTGCTATTTTCATTTCACCTCTGTGTGCTTACGAAGGAGTATCATGACCACGTCTTTACATTGAATTTGCACGTAATAAAACTTGCCTGCGGTGTGCCAGTCTGGGATGAATAAAAAGTTTAAGAGATATTTTTTTCGTAAATAATGTTGGATAACTTGGGACTTGGGATTTTACCCATCATCAATATTCGCTCTGGTTACACCAACTAATATTAGTGACTTAGTGGCTTAGAGAAGCTTTCAAGATGAAAACTCACTCTCATTGACAATGACATCAAAGCACCAAAATCAGTGATGCCAAAAGGATGACTGAAGTGCTCTATATTTAACTGATGAATCCTTGATGTGCATTGTGGTTTGTGTGTGTGTGTGTGTGTGTTTGGTATGAGAGAGAGAGAGACAGACTCCAATTGCAGCTGAGCTAATACAGTATGAGCTGGCTTTGATGTGCCCAGACAAATGTTCAGCTGTTCCTTGATGCTCTCACGGTCTGTCCGTCAAAACACCTGAAACAACAAATGACCGCACCAGCAGCTGCCTGGTGGCTAACCCCCTCTCTGCTATTTTATACGTGATTGTGCACACATTCACAGACACCCGCCAATTGTGTCATTGCTATAAAACCGGCACCAGACCTCAGACACATGTAGTAGCACATCAGTAGGACAGCTTACATTCCCATCTTGTTGAGCAGACAGAAAAGGACACGCCCGGTGATGCTTGTAGCAGAAGAAGAACAAATGGAAGAGCGAAGAAAGTATTATAGGATTAAATGTGAATTTACAACCTTCAATAATCTTTAGTCCCGGTCACACATTCACCGCAACCTGAAATTATCTGGACATTCTAACTATTATTTTTTTAATCTAACAGGTCAATGCACATTTTTCAGCATGTACATGTAAAAATGCAAGATTGTAGCCCGAGGGCTAATTTCCATCTGTAGTCCATTAGGCCGGTTGAAGTTACAACAAAAAATGACAAAAGATGTACAATAGTAACATTTGAAGGAGCAGTGTGAGAACAGGCGCCAGACGGATTTTAATTCGTAGTATAGACAAGAACCGCCCTCTCGCTTGTAGATAGGCAACGCAGTCTACTTCAAGAACTTGAGAGAGAGTTGTTGTTGATGACAATGTCTCAGTCTCACAATTGTTGACAAATTCAAAAACAAGCAGAGACTTGATTGTTTGTGACCAGCTTATGAATCAGCTACTTGACATGGTGTAATCCACGTCATGCCCTGCCTCCTGCATGCTCTACCCAGCGCCACCCCTGACCTTCACTAACCCCAATATTTACAGTAAGAGAGAACGCGTTAGACAGTGACACATGTCATGTGCTACATGTGTGAAACACACACACACAAACATACATGCACACACAGTGTGTGGCACTATCTTTGTGGGGACCCTTCATTAACATGCAAATTCCCTACCCCCTTATCCTAACCTTAACCAGCACAACTAAATGCCGAACCTTAACCTTCACCCTAACCGTAACTTAATTCTGACCCTAATCCTAAAACCAGGCCCTTTAAAGTTGTGGGCTCAAACATTTTGGCCCCACAAAGCTGTCGGGACACCATAACTCCCGGATTTGGACCCCACGAATGAATATAGTTAAACAAGAACACACTCTCTCTCTCTCACACACACACACACACACACACACACACACACAAAAACACATACACACACACACGGTTACCCGAGCTGCCTCTGCTTCACTATATATAGACCTGCTCTATCAAGCTGACTGAGCAAGTTAAAAATAGCTCTGCTCCATGGTTTCACACTGTCTTTTTCTCGCTGTCTCTTACAGACAAATACATACTCCTAAACCTGTTTTTCTGTCTTACACTTCTCTGCATTAGATGAGAAATTTTAGCACCTTCAATCTCTCCATATCTCCTCCCTCCCATGTTTTGCCTGAGCCTACAGCTTTAGGTGTGAGAAGGGAAGGGGAAGGAGCCAGATGAGAACATACAGAAAGGTGAACCAGATGAGTACATAAAGGTTAAAGCCCACATTGTGCTTCACATGGCAAGGGATGCAATGGAGTGCACCTTTAAATGACCTAAATGCACAACTGCCACTTTGCTCATTTGAAAAGCCATGATGTCTCTCTCTCATGGGTGGGCCAAATTCTCTGGGTGGGCAAAGCAGAGAAAGGGGAGGTAACCTTGCCCAGTATGACCTCATAAGGGTTAAGATTCCAGATCGGCCCATCTGGGTTTTCATTTTCTTAAAGGCAGAGTAGGACATCCAGGGCTCGGTTTACACCTATCGCCATTTCTAGCCACTTGGGGGACCAAAGGCAGACAGGGGGAACTCATGTTAATGTTAAAAGTGAACTCATCAAGGGAATTTTTCCAGTTTGCAAAATGGTGACGTTGTTTAATCTACTGATTAGTGTACAGGGACACAATTTACTTGTTTTGTCCCTGCTGGGGAGCACAAATTTGAAGTGATGTTTCAATGGGAAGCACCTTTCGTGATAACAGCACGATTATGTTAGCGAGTAGTATTTAAAAGCCGAAAATCTGTTTGAGGACGTTAGTCAGGATGGTGGATGGGTCAAACAACGCAGGACTTTCACCCAGCAGACCTGGGATCGTGTCCCACATGTGACGGTTCCTTGTCTCGTTGTTCTTTTCCTAACCACACCCACCGTCCCGTTGTAGAGCGTCCCACGTCTGGCGGGCCGTCCGCCAGCATTTCACATTTCAGTTCCCTGTTTTTGCATCCCCCCCAGAGACCGTGGGTCATGATGTTTTATTTCCTCGTTGTTGCGTCCCCCCCAGAGGCTGCAGATTTTGTCCCGGCAGCCGTTTTTCAAGAGAATTGTGTTAGTGTTGACAAATCAATAAATCAAAATAATGTGACCATTTCACAAAGTGCTGTGAGACCGGGTTGCACCTGCAGCACAGGGCTTTACATTTACATTACATTTAGAATACATAGACCCTGTTTTGCTTTATACTTGTTTTTGTGGTTGCAAAATAGGAAATGATTTAATTTTCATTGTCTTCTACAACATGAAGACAATGATAGATTACAACAAATTTAAATTATTAATTATTCAAGTAGAGGTGTTCCGATTGGGTATAGTGTGCAAGGAGGTAAAAAATTGTCATTGATATGCTCAAAACACACAAAATCCCACAACGCAAAAACTCTATGACCCCGCTGCATCATTTGTTTACTCAACTTGAAGAGAGGAAGTGGTGCAGGAGGTATGACTTGTGTTTGCAGTAAAATCCATCCTGTTACCCATGTTAGATAAACATGTTGTGGAAGCAGGGCTGCTGTGTTTTTTATGAAAGTGGCTCAGAGGTTAATGGCTACTCATGCTGACATTGTCTTTGCTTGTCCACAGGAAAACGCTCAATCGCTGTCACATCCTCAGTGGAAGCTGGAGGGGAAATTGACTGTGTTTTTCTCTCTCTTTCTTTTTTCATCAGCACCAAAGTCACTACCAACTTGTTGACTCAGTGGGAAGGAAGACATGCACACGTGTGCATGTGTGTGTCTGTATATTTGTTTGGAGTATGAACATCTGTGTGTCTGCGTGGGAGTCTCCCAACCTGTTCATCTGTGCATGTGAACGCATAGGTTTGTATCCATATTTATGCATCTTCGAGGATGTATGTTTACCTACTCCTAAATCCAGATCAGGAAGGCCTTCAAGGGGAATTCCTAGCTAAAAACTGGCACCAACAAATCCTGTTTCCTGTGCATGTGTTAATCCATAACAAAAGGCGGCAAGAGAGGAAAAACACTGCTTAACAAAGAGCTCCCCATAAAGCACATCAACAAAACCAAAGAAGATTCCTTGTTCCTTACAGGAAGGATATACAACTGCAGGGTGAAAGGCTGTCCCGTCCCTGTGTCAAGTTAATTTTTGGAGTTAGATTTACATTTTCTGGTTGTTTTTCCATTTCCTTTCAGTTTTATTTTGAAGGGTTTCTGTTCTCCCTAGTGTTGTCTTGTTTTACTTCCCTTTTGTTTATTTTCCCACCTTTGTGATTACCTGTCCTGGCCCTAATGTGTTGCACCTGTGTCTCATTGTCTCCCCTGTCTTGTGTTTTCAAGTTCAGTCTTCCCCCTACCCCAGTGTGAGATTGTCTGCTTCCCTGTGTTCAGCTTTTAAGCCTTTTCCCCGTGTGTCCTGTTATTCTGAGTGCCGGTTTCACCATTGCCTGTATTTTGGGATTTCCCTTTGCCTGCTGGCACTGCTGCTGTAAGTTTATTAAGCTTGTTAAACAAACTTTTGCTTTTTACGTACCTGAGTTGTGTATTGTGGGTACATCCTTCTGTGTGCGTGATAGGTGGAATAAAGCACCATCCAGCGACCACGTCGTATAAAAAGCAAATGCCATAACGCAGCATTTCATTGTTGTTTTAACAGTGCATTAGTGAAATGTGCTTGCACACTATGCTATTTACACACACATGCTATTTATCAGCACACAAACATGTGAAAGATAAAAAATAAAAGTCTTACACTGGGAAATAGAATTATGATATGATCTGTACGCTTTCCCTTCAAGCATGAGCAGATCAGTCAGAGCAGATCTCCTGAAAGTCTCTCCTTTCTGCGTAGCAACTCCGCCATCATATTAGAGATGGGCCATGGCACAAACGCGCGTGGCTTTTAAGGAGAATGGGAGATGACACTCTCTGATTGGTTTAATGCATGTTACGCCAAAAACACACCTGATTTATGTGAACACTGTGACACTGTGACACTGTGAATTGTGAATGGAATTGGGAATTGCAACGTAAACAGCTGTTTACTACGGTAGGCTTGTGTCAAGCTGTGCAGACCAGGAAGCCATTGGATATTGAGCTTTACAACGGGATATGTGTGGGCAGAGAGGACCTGCATGGGGCGGATGGAAGGGAATATTCATAAGTAATGAAATAACAGATCTATCCGCTGATGGAAATTGACAAAATGGAGAATTAAGGCAATGGATTGGAAAATAGAAAAGTGCAGAATATAATTTTGTTACATCCTGCTTTTCTCATTGAGACAGCTTATTGGTTATTTGCTGCTGCAGCCTTTTCTGCTAAGGACAGGATGTAGAGCGTTGAAGGGCATTGGGCTGTGAGAGACAGAGCGAAAGATGCAGTTCTGTGTATACTGCGAGATGTAAGCCACTCTGCATACACACGTTCTGTTGCAGCTTAAATGGTGGACAAAGAACATCTTTTTGAAAGCATCTCTATAAAGATAGGAAATAGTTTATGAATATTGTCCCCTCAAGGGACTTATGTGCCGGGGGAGGTAATCAGCGCAGCCTCTTGTCACAAGCCCTGGATATGGATAAGAACAGAGACAAGAGAGAGGGACACACACTCGCAAGGCACACGCACAATGTAAAGTACAATGCATACTGTATTTGTATATTAAAGGCAAACTGTGGATCACAGGCAAAAGCAGTAGTGTGTGTGTGTGTGTGTGTGAGAGAGAGAGACAGATAAAGAGAACAAGAGGCATATAGACACAGGACACACACATGTAGTATGTCTGTCAGACAGACAAGCAGGAAGAGGGTCACTTATGCCAATAATGATTCTGCTATGAATAAACCAGTTGGAGGAAGTAGAGCTCCCATTAGGCTTCCCTCCTCAGGCTATTAATAACCAGAGAACTAATGCCTTCTCCACAATCAATACACACACCCACTAGGGCACGGTTAAAGACACTCCAGCGTTTGATCTCAGACACTGCTCACTGAGTCTCTTATTGCCATCTGTGGTAGCTTTGCTAATGTTTCAAAAGGCATCAAATATCGAGAATGTAATTCTTCAACCCAAGTTGTAATACAAAGCATGACATGGATGAAAGATGACATATGACCTGAGATATTTTCGTCATGGCAGGACTACTGTTTGTGAGTGGCTATGTGCGCCAGATACTGACGCCAAAATCCCCATTTAACGTCTGTGTGGAATGCACCGGGCAGGGTAGAAGCACAACCGCGGCACTGGAAGTTGGCGTAGTGTGAAGAGTGACAACTGTAGCAAGTATTATGAAAGACCCAAAAATCTGCATAAGGAGGCTGGTTCGGGTGGTGGAAGGGTCAAACATAGTCTGGGATTGCTCCATTGCCACCAGAAGGTCCGCCGGATTTCACTCATTGAGCTGCTTTGGGCTTCCTTTGTGTTGGCATTTCAAACTCCGGTCAATTTATGAGGACTGTGGTTAACCTCTTTACAGATCTCTGCAGGGTAAATCTAGACAGATGAAAACAACTTTTAAACCTCCACATATTCCACCAAAACGTTCCTTTTCAGCCGGTTTTGCTGCGGCACCATGGCTTTTACGTGGCTTTTTTCTTAACTTGGCTTAACCTATTGTAACGATCTAAGCGCACGCCGTGAAACGCATGGCACAGGTGCATTTTGGGCATGTCCAAATCCACTTTTGCTAGTTTGACGACAGAAAAAGTGTCCATGGGCCAGGTGTATGGTTCAAATGAGTTGGACATAGTGTTTTGATTAATTCATAGGTGTGTTTTGGGAACAACATGCAATAAACCATTAAGATTGTCATTTTCCATTCCCTTGAAAAGCCATACCCATTTTTACCTTGGCGCATTGCTATGATGAAGGCGGATTTACACAGTAATTTTTTGTTACTTGTAATATTTTGCATGTTTTTGTGCTGCTATGTAACAGCACACTGCGCATGTGCTGCGCAGGAGCCTAGGCTCATTTTAATAATGCGCTGTTAAAATCACAATGAAATGCTGCGCTACTGACTTTAGACCTGGGTTTTGTGGGTCAACGGCGCAATCACTTTCTGCTGCCTCAAGATAGCATTGCACCTGAACACACCTCCCTGTAAGACCAGCACGCCCATGGGCGCAAAGATGGGTGCAGGTGCATTTGCTATTTAAACGACATGGGCGCTGGGTGGGAATGGTTGGTCTGGTTGGATGGTCTTAAACTAGCAAAGACGCGCTGAACTTTGCGCCACGCTGCGGCAGGAGTGAAATAGGGCCTTTTTTGCCTCAACAACAAACGCTACAGGCACCTGACCCAGTGTTGCTTTTTGACACGTTGGGTGTGAGAATGTGTTGGGTGTACAGTAGCCTACAATTGCTAAAGCGTAAAATTGTGTCTCCAAATTGCAGATTGTAATTTTATAGCCCCGAACAGGAGAGTGGAGTTGATAGAAAATCTCCTGTGAGGGGGGAAAAAGAAAGCTGACCATACAGCGACGGTAAAATCTATCAAAGGAATAGAGTTTGGTTTCACGGCACTGTCTCTCTCAGCTGAAATCAAGAAGACTTCCTTAGGCCTGAGTTGTTACTGGACATTATGGCTTGTTAGACTAATGGGAAGAGCGTGGATCCATTTTTTTTTTTTTTTTTTTTTTTTATGAGGAAAAGACTGAATTTTTCAAAGTGTGTCCAAAGATACGGGCTGGGTTTTGCTTGTCATCTCTGAGCCTTGTATTGTGCATCTTGGACCACGGGAATGGTGTTCTTATCTGGTTAACTCGATAATTTCCAGCATTAAGAACACTCATCTTTGTGGACATGCCGTGTTTATTATTAGAAGCCATTGAGCACATGGTTTTAAGGGCTTGACTTTATGTGAATGAGTGGACCCTTAAGCCTACTGAAGTAGGATTGGTTTCCAGAGAGAGGGGGACAGAAACGGGGGAGAGGCAGAGGAGAGACCCTGTGGCATTATCCATCCATCTATCCATCCAGTGCTAATCCTTCACCGGCCGTCACACGCGTCTCACTATGCTTCAGCTCGTCAAACTCCAAAACAACAAAGCCTCAGAGAGGAAAAAAATGTAACAGAACCAGGATCCATCTTTGATCGCAACACTGTGGAACTGTACAATTTAAGACACACCCCTAACTCTCATCTTTTGTTTCCAGGGACAAAAAAAGAACAAGTAATATGGGTGTGTTTTGTTAGTTTTCTGTATTTAAGGTGATTTTCAGTCAGGTTTCTGCTTAAAGACAGTGACTTTCACAGGCTTGGCATTGTGTCCTTCTAAGTGTGTGTGTGTGTGTGTGTGTGTGTGTGTGTGTGTGTGTGTGTGTGTGTGTGTGTGTGTGTGTGTGTGTGTG
>NC_048413.1:24604219-24621171 GCF_013103735.1 Etheostoma cragini
TGACACGGGGAGGGGGGGGGGCGTGGACCTCCATAGCAATAATGGAGCACCGATGATCCCAGCAGCAATTTTAGAGATTTTATTTTTATTGTGATTATTTGCAACAATAATTATCTCCTTATTTTCCATAGGCAGTCCACATATGTTGAGTAATATGAACGAAGACATTAGTCAGAACTGTCACTTTTTGATTTAAATTTTTTTTTTTTAAGATTAGAGACGACCCTTCTGTGAGAACGTGGTCAGATTTAACACGCGTAGCCGTACCAACAGACTGGCTTCTTAGGGCTCTACGAGTGGAGCAGGGCGAAGTAAAATCACTACGATGTCTGCCGATATTGAGACAGCTAGACAACAGCGATACCTGTGACACTGATTGATCTATCATCTATCTAATTGGATCAATTGTTTTTTTTAAGTGAGAAACCGCTGTCATGATGCTAGATGGATCAGTCACCTCGGCGGAGAGGATAGGTTCAAAGGTCTGGACCCAGGCAACAAAGAAGTTCACCTATAAAAGGACATAATCACTTTACCAGTGCCTATAGGGCTCTTTTTAATGCTTTTCAAGTGAGATTCAATCAGTATTAAAAAAAACACTGCATTACCCTTCTGGGTCCAGGGGTGTTTTCTGCAATGAACTGTCCGTCTACTGCTGACTTTGTAAAACACAACTGACTTATAACATAAGCTTGAAACTCAAGTGAGGCTGCAGAGGCACTGCAAAGGAACAGTCTCGACACGGAAATCAAATTAAAAAGCTTCAGAGCAGGAAAATAGCGTGGCAGGGTTGGAAGCATAAACTGGGGTCAATCTGCGATAATCGACAAATACATCTTGCCCCACTCCGACTGTATGGAGATCACAATCTGGTGTAACCACTCTTGTAGCTATGCGTGTTGCTTTCAAATTGGTGAAAGTCAAACAACTTGGGTCTAGGGCAGTCTAACTTGGCCGTTGAGTCAACCAAAAGGCCTGTTACATCTCTATGTATAAGTGAACTAGCCACACACACATCGTATGTATGCTTGCATACTGTTCCAGACCTGCAAATGTGAGTTCAGCCTGTCCATCAAAGCAAAAACCTTCTAATGCTTTGGGCAATTTTTGCAATGGTTTTGCTCTTAGTGTGGAATATGAAGAGAGCATATGAAGCAGCCATAAAATAGATTTTTAATAGATCTCAGCTCATTACGTTTCTGTGTTTGTGTGTATGTGTGTGACTGGTTGGGAGTGGGATCAGGAGCGCGGGCTGCCGGGGCAGTTAAATGAAGCAGTCCTCACAGTAGACATTTTGTAGCAGGTGGGGAATAGAAAGTGAGCTACTGACTGCGTTGGGTGTCATGTCACGCACACATACGTTTCTCATTTGATGAGCGATCTGTGGACGTAGACCCACGGGGGTAAGCCTCTCCTCTCTAAGCGAAGCTCCCTATGGCGCCATTTTAAGGCTACCAAGCCATTACCCTCCGTTAGCATTCCATTGACTGACGTTCATTTTGACTTGGACAGTGAATAACTTTACATCTGAAGCGTTTAAAGACTCTATTTGTTTGTTGTTCATTTCTTAAGGAACACAAAAATGTATAAAAAAGGCTCCATTACCTTGTATCTCACGTTATGGCCCCGTAGCAGACGTTTTTGTAAAAATTGGCCAACAGTTGTGTCATAATTATGCTACATATTGTCGCACAGTAGAGGAATCACCGCAAAGTACAGGGAAAGCCTGCAGACAGTTTGGACTTACATAAGCTGTTTAGGTTTAATAACCAATGTGAACTGGGATTTTAGTTAGTTTAGCAATAATCAACTTTAAGATGCGTTGCTCACGTCACATCTAAGTCGTCAAACTCAGTTGGAGGCTGCGCTGTAACGGTCAGCCGTCACCGGAAAAGTGCTTCTAATATCCTTCACTTGTCACCGTCCAGAGCAATGGGATCTGTTGGTCCATTTCGTTAACTGTCTATGTGTAGAGTAGACAGATGAAGAGCTCTTGACAGTTCCTGAAATTACCTTTTTGAATGATTGAACCTATGTGAATGTAGCAAATTCAATTCTGCTGGGCACACCTGGTCCCAAACCAATAAAGAGGACGATTAAGGGACAGCATGGTGTCCAATTCATAGCAGTCTATTCCCCTGGTCATAGACAGTCAGTGTGAGAGGCCACTCCGTAATAGAAAATTGATTTAAAGAAGGAAAAAAGTAGGGGCTTAAAATAAAACTGAGAATAGATGATTAGCTCATCTCTAACATGAAGTCGTTTTATAGTTCACAGGCAGAATGTATGCAATATCCTCCAGCCAGAAATACGACTGGACTCACTCTCCTCACTAAATCAAATTACATCCCCAGACTCTGGCTGTCTGTTAGCTAACATAACTGTCAGTTACATGACATTACTGAAATAAGTGCAACAGGTCAAACCCCTAACGTATATCAACCTTTGAAGGGGAGATATTTTTGGGCACCTGGGGTTACTGTACAACCGTGTAGAGAACATAATGTACAGTATGATTTCCCACAAGCAAGCAGGTCTTTGAATGCAACTAAAACTATTTTTTGTGACTTTGTATTAAAAGAGTCAATTGATTCTGGTTATTTTACATAAACTGGATTTCTTTTCTCTTTTTTTATGATGTCAAAGGGAACATGGATGGATTGTTTTGCTGTATGTGATATTTCATTGAAAAAAAATGTAAATACTAAACTTGATTTCAAGCTGGACTGAACCGACTACATACAAGTGTAGAATGTGCCTTCTGCACATTCTACACTTGTATGTAGTCTGTTCTGTTCTGTTACTATTGCCTATAGGGCTCCTTTAATGACCATGCTGCACATGTGAGAAAAACAATAATTAGTGCATAAAAAAGCAGGATTACCCGCCTCCAAAGTCCACAGTGTACACATCAAATCTGCAGTATGCAGTTTTGGGAAAAGCATTTGGACACAACACAAGATAGTATTCAGTGTTCATAAATCCGTGGTGAATTATATAACTTTGAAAGGAATTGCATTGTTCTCCATGTGAATATACATGCTACTATACAGTGCCTTATTTATTATGTGTAAGTCTATTGACATCACAATGCTCTTGTGATTTTAGCTGTACATTATGAGCAGTGTTAACAACACAAGCCCTCAGTGACCACACATCCTTCCCGGAGCACTCATCCTTCCATTTTGTTTCATGCTTTATTCAGATAGTTCCTTTCATGCTTCCGTTGCTCTCTTTTCAGTGTTACATCCCATGCTCCCCAGTGACTGCCTATTATACTGGGATGCTTTCTCTTTATCCCCTCCCTGCTGTGCATACATTTCCTGTAAGAACTGTAATTGAGTTAATTGTACTTTACTTGAGTCTGTTCTTGCCACTTTCTACTTTCCACTACTCCCCTACGTTAATCTAACATATTTAGTTACTAGTACCATCAAAGTAAGATTTTAGCACTCAAAACACATGTAGTTTATGAATGTTTTGTTGTAAACTACAGTATCCAACTACATGCAGGGCTACAAATACAGCTGAAACTTTGATTGCTGATTAAACATAGTTGATTGAGAGAAATTGTTGACTTGAACTTGTTTCAAGTTTCTATAATTGGGGGATTTTGTTGGCATTGTTCTCAATCCCAATTTAAAAAAAAACACGCTTGGACAGTGTAAGATACAATGCAATAATCAATCAATCACATGTTTTATAACCCAACCCACAATGTTTTCCTAAACCTAACTGTCCCATTCTTGGGCCACATATCAGTCAGTTGACAATCAGACTATTGAGACCTAGGCCAGCCCACCACAATTGGACTGACACCAACCTTTCCTTGCAGTCCCCATCAACACAACATACTGTATGAGCAGGGTAAAAAATAAGCACCATCGACTTGCCAAATGCTGATAAAATATATAAGTGGCTGGTAGATTTGCTTGATTCACCAGCCAAAAATAAGGTTTTAGCTGGTGGATAAAAACTTGATGTTTAACGCTACACACCAGCCCCTGATACTCTCATTTAGCTGAGTGGTAGAGTAAGTGAGAGGGTATGATAACGTACTCAGAGTCAAAAATGTTTGTCAGTTGGTTTAGGCCACACCCCCAGCCTCCACCACGCAGCCCATTCAGCCCACGCAAATAGAGCAACCCACCGGGAAATCTCCCAGTACGCCCAATGGCCAATTCATTGGTACTTTTAATCTTGATACTACACACATTTTTCTGATAAGACTTACTTTTACTTAACATACTTTAACATTTTTTACGTAACATTTGTATTGCATGACTTTTACTTGTAACAGTATTTGAAGTACAGTTTGGTATTAGTACTTCAACTTAAGTAACAGATCTGAAAACTTCTACCACCATTGCCCCAGTCATACGGATGCATCATCTGACTGTCAGGGATGTTAAGCTCTTTCCTGTTCTTCCCACATGAGAGCCACTCCTCCATCTCACCCCACCCCCCACAAATTACAACCCATCCCCACCTTCGCCCATCACTTCCTTGCACTTCAATCCCTCCAGCTCCCCTCCAGCCATGACGGATGTTCAACCCAACCATAGCCTTCTCCCTTAATCCCCTTTTTGTATCATCCATTCTATCATCATTTTTTCATTCATTCATCATTACTCCATCATTTTTGACCCTGCTACTCTTCTCAAGCCCAATTACTCTCACTGTTCCTGCCCTCTCTCTTAACCTCCTCATCTACTGCTACATTTCCCTCCCATCCTCTGCTTCCTGCATCCTTGATTTTTTCACTCCCATAAACCTCCAAGTAACCCAGAAACAGGCACATTATGTAGCCCATACTGTATGCAAAACAGCTGTGACTTACATTCCTCTCCAGCTGCTAACCTTATCAATGTGAACACGGAGGTCACAATGTTTACATAATCCTTGCTTCATGTGCTGACTTACACACCCAGTTTGCACTTTATTGACATGTTCTTGCTCTTTCCCTATTATCTCCAATATGATCTTTGATCTGTGTTGTTCTTGCTTTTGTTTTTGTAGAGATCCTCACTCATGGAAATTTTTTGCTGGTCAGAGAATCCATTATTGATTTGTGGAAATCCCATGAGAAATTAAATATATTTACATTCATAATCAGACACACAATTTGGAATTTTGGTCCCACAGTTTCTCTAATTGATCCGAGTTTTATCTTGCGCTTATTTTAAGATTTGGACATTTGAAAAACCACAAACTATACAAGTTCAAGCATTCAATTCTTACTGAATTTAGCTTGAATATTCATAGTATTATGGAAGACATAAGGTTGAATCGCAGGTTAAAGTGCCAAAGCTTCACAAGCTTCTTTTTATTTAAAATAAGAGGCAATTAAGGCTGATGCCTGACATGTATGTTGCAATAAGTTTCAGAAGTCTGACTGTTGGGTTATATGCCGTTCGCTGTTCGGAAATCAAGATTTGAGGAAAACAAGGCAGTAGACACGGTGTCTTTTCTGACTCAACAACAGTTCAACATTTTGAGAAAATATGCTAAAATGAATCCAGCTACTAGCACCTCAAAATCGACCTTCTAAACTAGTGCTGTCAGTTAAACGCTAACTATTAACGTTAACACAAACACATTTCAACTTCAAATACAGTATTAAGGGCCTATATAAAAGCATCGAAAAAAGCACCATGTCATGAGACCTTTAAAAACCCTCTCAGTCCCAACGCACATTCTCTGTATTCCATTGCAGCATTTTTATCAGCCACCACTGGCTGTTTTTTTGTTAACTTTTTTATTTCTTTTCTTGCAACTAATTTTGATTTTGGAAATTAGTAGTTTTTGTTTGACTCCTTCATGTTGCATATTTGGTGATATTTGGTGTCCAGGTCTTCCTGTCCACATGTTTAGGTGTCCTCAAGAAACTCAACTTTCCAGAACATGTCTTTGGATAAAAGCTTCTGCCAAACAAACATGTCACTCTCCATTTTAACTGCTTTGATCAAATGAACAATAAGGTTTTTTAAAACATTAACGTATTATTTCTAAAAGGATTGTGCAAGTCATTCTAATTCTCTTTCTTCCGCTACACATCCGCCCTCATTCTTATTCATTATTTATTGAGGACAGAGGACTGTCTTGTGTGACCTCTGTAGCCTCCAGGGAGCCCCGGGCATGCCGGGAACATCCTGTGTGCATGGCCAGAGTAACAGCTGATCTCCCTCTCTGGGCTGGTGTGTTATCCGGGAAGGAGAGGACATTTTTCACGCACGACGCACGCACGCACGCACGCATGCACGCATAAACACACATGTCCTGTCTGACAAAAACAGCCTGGACAAGTCATCTGCATGGTCTTTAGCATGATAAGGCACACGTTGTACAGTGTATGGAAAGCCTCAACGTAACAAGCAAAGCTTCATGTGATGCAATCGATACTTCCAATGCTACACTCCAAGGTTACAGGGAGGCAGTGTTGTAGTTAAGTCACCAACTGTAGAGTCCAAGTTAAGTCTCGAGTCCCCAGTGTTCGAGTCCGAGTCCGAGTCCAAGTCCAAATCACCAAAGAAGAGTCAGTGTCAAGTCACCATTACTTGAGTTTGAGTACAAGTTGAGTCGTCAAGGTTGAGTCTGTGTTCCAATTCCTACATTGCTCCACTCTGGCACATTTAAAGAGCTGATACACTAATAAAAGAGAGACTATGTTAAACAACAATGACACCACTGTCAAGATTGAAAAGGGAGATTTACTCACCTTTCTCTGCCACACAGCATCATTTTATCATTGAGAACATACACACTTTGCAACACAGGTATACAGCAGCGACCTAACATACCGATGTGTACAGTGTTTCAATATCTAGCTCAATGTTAAAATCTGTGTAGGCGAAGTTCACCTTCTGGGGTGCATCTATCTGCATTTTCCAAATGTGAACATGTAGTAGGGAGCTTGCACATCATGTACTACTGCATATATCAATATTAATTCCCTTGTTTGGAGAGTAGTAAAAGTAAGAGTGAGGTTGCAGTGTTGACGGAAAATTCCGGTCAATTTCAACACAAATTTCTGTTCTTGGTCAATTTGGAGAGCTGTCAGTAGCGAGGAAAATGAAAACAATCGGTGTTGATTACACCGTGTTATCCTCCTGTTGGAGTTTGCCCCCAGGACGCTAAAACAGGGCAAGTTTTGCTCGAAATGTCATTACAAGTGCCTACCCATGTGAAGTGATTCATTCTGAGTGAGCACAGTGAATCTGACTGCAGTAGATGTGAAAAAAAATGCACGAAGGTTTTGCTAATTCAGCTCTGTTTAGTTCCTGTGTTTAGACAGCAAGACTTAGGGACCGTCTACAAACCACACCGAGAAGAGATTCAAAAAGAGGGATATGTTTAAAGGCATTTTTTTTAAATTAAGTGCTGTAGTACAACAAACAATAGATAATGTATAATTAAGGTAAGTTTGGAGACCCTAACTTATTTGCTCATTAAATTTATAAATATGTTTGTTGAATCTCTTTTCGGTGTTGTAGTTTGTAGACGATCCCTAAGCCTTACCAAGTTTCTCCAGACATGGTGGCTTTATCTTCTGTTAATACTGTCGGTGAAGTAAAGGGTGAGTCCTAGACAGAACGTCTCCCCAGCTGCTTCCCCGGCGGTCTTGGAGTCCAAAACCGGAGAAGTGTAACATCTTGTGTCACATTTCTTTCATAACCAATTGGGTCAGACACTTCATCCAATGTCGGAATCCTTTTTCATAAATGCTTGAGTCCGAGTGCAAGTACAAGTCATCAGTCCATGAGTCCAAGTCAAGTCACAAGCCCAGAGAATAGTCTCGAGCCTAACTCAGTTCCAGAGAATAGAGACTTCAGTACTCCATCACTGCAGGGAAGGCGTATGTGTTCAGTCCATGTGTGTTCAGATGTGAGGCTCATCACAATGCATCTCGTGAAATGTAGGTATGCAGTGTTCATAAGTGAATAGAGGAAATCTGTTCTGTTCCATGGGATGCCAGGCTAGATAGATCATGCTTTTTTCAAATGGCAACAATTAATTCCTCAAATCTGATAGAGATGAGGAGTCTCAAAGTCCATTTGGACTAAATACTTTGCTAGGAAAGACAAAGATGGCTTTGTTTTTTATATAATGAAGCTTTTAATCCTTGTAAAGTGCTTAAAGACATGTATCTGAAATTGTCGTGTGTAAAACATGTCGGTTCATCGGCCACGGGCTCAACGCTCACAACAGCAGCAAGTCAGCTATGAAGGATGACTTGAGAACTGGACTGCACTACGCACTGTGGATGATTACGCACGAGAGAGGCAGTGCTGACGTCAAAGATTGCGGTGCTGAGGCTTGACAGGCAGTGGGTAAGAACAGCCAGCTTCTCCCTGGAGCACCCTTCCTCCAATCATCCCCATTGTTCTCTGTCGTGAGGCAGCCAAGGGTTGCTACGGTCCTTATCAGAGAGTATGAATCATAGGTAAAGGCTACCAAGGTATTATGATGTGAAAAAGAGAGAACAAGAGGGTGTGGAGGGGGGGGAGTGACGTAGATGTAGATGTGGAGCTGCTGCTGGCTTTCAGAGGCAGTGATGACGCAGACTCTCCCTCCCATGCCTCTCTAATTCACACTGAACGTGCTTGTCATTCCAATCCAAGGCTCTGTGTCACAGAGTCCTCTGCAGTGGGAGAGAAAGAGAGAAGCGGAAAAAGAGATGGGGGGAGACAAGTGGAAGTCGAGAAAATGCTAGAACGATGGGCTCTATCTCAGTGTCTTATGTGCGTAAAGAGCTAATAATAAGCTTTTAAGTCAACCATTAACCTCCAAGCAATGCCTGTAGCTGCAATAGGATGTTACCATTGACACACTATAATCCCTGCACACTGACACTGATTGATACTCCCTCCCTAATATTGGATTTATAATGGCCCTATTAATAAATCATTACAAAACGACATCAATGTGTGTCAGCTACATCCATAGAGGCGGGGTCACTGAGTTTGTCCCTGTAGCTGTGCTACTACCCCGCAACCCCCTTGTCAGGGACCTTCCCTGCCCTGGCACACTCTTGACTTCATTAGATCCCTCACACAGTTCCCAGGCATTCAGTGGGCAGAGAGAGGCAAGGAATCAGTGCAAGGAAGGAGATGGGCCCAGGGGCTGAGAGGCCTTGTGACCCACTTCCAATCACCCCCCAAGACTGTCACACATTGCCATGCCAGTAACACTGACACGACAAAAGCAAGGAGAAGACGCATAACTTGGAAAGAATAGAACAAACAGTGTTTCAGTTTTACTCACAAAACGCATTGTATTCAATGTATTCCAAGCCTGGCTGTCTTATAACATTGAAACACAGAACTTGTAACTTAACATAGCATTTTAAAACTGTATTCATTAAAAAGGCATTTAAAGACAACAATATTTAAAACTAGGGACAGATCGATTATGGGCCCTGGCCAATCATCGGGCCATTTTTTGTCAATTATATGTAACAGACTTGTCAAATTGGAAAGTAACCCTTTAATGTCCGTGCAGAGTTGATAGATTTCAATCTTTAGTGTCTGTATGGTATGGGCTGCACGTAGGAGCAGCTCGACCGTGGCGCTGTCCAACAACGTGTGAAGTGACAATGGTACAGAGTATTAAAGAACCGAAAAATCCACAAAAAGAATTAGGATAGGTAAGTGGATGGCAAGAGCACAGGACTTTCACTCAGGAGGTCAGGTTAATGTCCTGTTCTTGTCCCACGTGTCACTTAAACATGTCTTTTGCTAAACCTTAGTGGTTTTACCCTACATTGAACAATGACAAGTGATGACCAGAGTGTCAAATAGTGATGGCAGTGGGGTAGCCATAGCACTGCAAACTGAAGCCAATGGGTCCTGACCAAGCATTTCACTATGACGAGTTGTGAGTGAGAATGTATTGACTAGAACATGTTCACGATCTGTTCACTTACAAGTATAAAAGATTTCTTTCTAATACATCCGCAACTGTATGGTTAGGGTTAGGGCCTTTCTATTCTTGAATTGCCACACCTTTCTCCACAGCACTGCGGAGGAGGGTCTGGCTAGTCTAGAGCTGGATATTTACTAACCTTCCTCAGCTACACAGTATCATTTTATACGCACACGTTCAAAAGTTGTTTTAGACGAGCAACAGAAAACTCATATTGGACAGATAGTTTAGTTAGCTATCTGGATTTACCAGAGGCGGTAAAAAGAAAGTGGACTTGGATCTTGAACTAGGGTCTAACTTGAACTACACTAACACTGTTTGTCAAAAGCAGTCGGCATGTCGGAGAAGGAGATGTTTAGAATGATAAATGTGGCTTGCTTAAACCTCTTGAAATTCACTGGAAAATATATGATTTTCTCGCCTAAATCTTTACCCCCTAAAACATGCTGCAGTTTCCACATGCTTTGGCCCTCTGTGATGACCCTGAGTTCATTGTGAAGCTAACACTCTCAACTTGTTGTTTCTAGTGGCATTGTGACACTAGGCCTTACTGACACAGAGCTACAGAGGTTAGAACACAGAATTTCTATTTCCGTCCAAGTAAATCATCTGAAAAATTAATAAAAATCACTACTGTAAGCATATTACAACTGCTATATACTAAAATAGTACCCTAGCAACATGTCTCAACTTTGAACAGAAAAAATCCAGAAGAAAATTGCTTATGAAATGGATTTTATATGAATGTTTTTCTACAGATATGTCTGTGCGTTTGTCTAATTTCTTATTTCTAAAAAAGCCCAAAAAGTGCAAAATACATAACTTCTGAAATACAAAAACACATCCACATCCCTCACACACATGCCTGAAATAACTAGATACATAGATAAAAGGAATAAGTAATCATAATTTGATGAAATGTTGAAATGCTATAAGAAGGCCATATTTTTGGCTTTCAGACAGTTGGAGTCAACTCAGGGATAGGTTTTTTTGGCCATGTCTGGTACCATTCAACTCGTCTGTTTACTGGCTACACAGGGATGCCAGTTTTATGACCTGGCCTTCTAATTGGTGCGTTCTACTGTCATTCTTTCCCACGTGGGCCCAATGGGGGCTGTGCGATATGATTGGCTTAGTTTGAGTGTATCTCTTGATAGAATCATGCTATTGGCTAGCAACCAGGTCCATTGGAACGTGCTGGCACCACAGATTACAATGACGTGTCGACATGCTTTCTAGCGCGCACAGGGAAAAAGTTACACGCGATCAAAACCGAGAAATGATGCATGATCCCAATTTCGAACCACCAGTGGTACATTGAACGCAAAACAGGCTAACAAGAATCAGGTGACACTTTGTGGCACGTCTGCTGCACTGTGGTGCATTGCTAAAGCAACTGTATCATGTCTTTTGTGGGGAACTCCATTGTACATTACCTCGGTGTAACAATACCCAACCATCGACCTGAGCTAGATCAGTCAATTGTATCAGCATCTTCATTGTCCACTTCTTGTTCTGAGGTGGTCAGTCAATTGAAATTCATCATCCTCAACTCTGCCCATTGAGGTGACATGTTTTATCTCTGTTTTACTTGTCACATCATAAGAAGATTAGATCTAGTGAAGGGCTGTTTGTATTGTATTCATGCTCAACAATTGGCACACTAAAACCATATGGCCTGTCCTGATCATGACTAATGCATGTAAGCCTCTTCCAGCCTTTAGCAGAATTAGTAGCTTTTTCTTTTTCTGTTATAACAGTGCCAGCCAGCTGCATTTTAAATGACTTTGATGGTTTGATGGTTTCATGGAGGAGGAAGTGATTATGGTGCATTTTTTCACAAGGAAGCTTCAAGCCAAACCCGCCACCACTAGCTTGGCCTCTAAAAACTCCAGTTCCTCTCTTACAAGATCATGTGAATCTAGCATGCAAAACGTTATTTTAGACAGTTTTTATTGGCTAGTAGAGACAAACAGAAAAGGCACGAGGAGAGAGAGAAGATGACATACAGCAAAGAGCCCTGGGCTAGACTTGACCTTAATGGTACTCACCCCAACTGGTGAGCTACCATGGAGGCCACGATGCGAGACATTGTTTTAAGAAAGCAATGGAGCTAAATTAAATTTCTAACGTAAAAATTTAGAGATGAGGGCAATGAATACACAGTCAGTATGCAGTACTGCAGAATGGCAGTATGCAGGGTATGAGGTGAGGAGAGAGCCAAGCATGCTGGAAACAACAGCCCTGCAGGTCACTAGCTTGACCCTTGAACCCTAACCTCAGGTCCTTAGCTGCCTGTGGTCATGCCCATCTCTCCTCATAGGGCACTCAAGTAATTTTTCTAATTTGGTTCTAAAGGGAGATCATAAGGATTTAATTGTGGGCTGACTCCTCCCCCCCCCCCCCCCCCCCCCCCCCCCCCCCCCCACACACACACACACTGACAGGTCCTGGTCTCAGGAGATGTATGAAGAGAGGCAGAGCCAAGCAGGTCTGGAATTCACTGATTATCTCCAGATTTCCCCAGAGGGCTCACGACTCGACAATGTCTTCAATGTTTCTATTTTCAACAAGAGGCGTAATACCTAAATAGAAATGTAATTGTTGTTTCTATGTCGGTCCTTAAAAGGACATCATTCAATTCATGTATTGTTGCGTACATGAGTTGCAGTGCTTTTTATAGCAATTTGCAGTCATCTGGTAATATAGGGTTTGGATTAATCCTGAAAGAGGGAAACTGGGTGGGACATGTTGCCAACTCTAATTGACGGTTGTAGTGGAGGATACAAATTCTGAAATAAGTGTTTTGCATTGCCTTTGGAGCTTTTACAAAGCTTTTAAACAAGTGAGTACACTTTCTTGGAAATTTCTGGATTGTTTGTTTTGCACTACATGAGATCCCAGATTCTTTGTGTGTGCACAGAGCAAGGGTGTTGAGCAATTAAGCCAAGAAAGCGTTGAATTATTGCCAATTCCTCAGTGCCATGGTCACACCAAAAGCCAGTCCCATGTCATTTGAGCAAAGAAGGGGTCAAGGAGTATTTGCTTCCGGTCGCTCTCACGGGTTCCATCATCATTGACCCGCAAAATAACAACACTCACCAGTGTCCAGCCAATTTAAGTGGACCTTAAGGCAGCTTTGATTGTTTATATCCTTTCATGATGAAAGACTACAGCAGAGATTGGGAGGAATGCTGGATGGCAGGCAGTCAGGGTAAGGACACAAATATAGGGTTACAAAAATTAAGTGGCAAGGCTGGAGTCCAGTCTCAGACTTGAATCCAGTTTCAGCAGCCGGTCCACTTATTACTCCCATTACAGTTTTGGTGTTTAGTGTTAATTAGCAAATGCTATAATGTTACCAAGCTAAACTGAGATGGTGAACATGGTAAACATTCTACCTAAGCGTGTTGGCCTTGTTATTGTTTGCATGTTAGCATGCTATAGTGAGCAGGACAGCCTCACAGAAGTAGAAGTGACTAGTGTGGTCCTAGACTTCTTCATTTTTACATGCTCTCATATCGAAAGGTTCTCAGCTGTCAATTCCCCATTGAGTCACAAAATTCTCATGCTATAGAGGAACTGGTAGGCATCCTTACTTGCACAAATGTGTACAACAATTTTAGTTTGTTAGATTACTTTTGATTTGTTGTATTCATGATTTTAACATAAGCAACAATTTGGTAAATGCACATGTAAAAAAACTTCCATTTGTATTTCTGATGGAAAAACATGAACCTGTTCTCTCTGCGTTAAATAAATCTGTATCTGCTCAGCATGCACATTTGATTCAATGTTTCTAAATTGAAAGAACTGTACTCTGTGGAAAAAGCTTTATCACAGCTGACTGTAACTAATAACAGAAGTAAGACAGCAGTAGTGAGAACATTAAATGGATGCTGCTTTGTTTTATTGGTCTCAGTCTTGACTTTATCTTAAACATGCTAGGAATGCTAGGACTCAGAATCGACCCCTATTTGAAATACAATCTCAAAACTTATGCTTGGACTTCTCTTAAACTCAACTTAGGTGGTCTTGAGTAACTACAGCCATGTTTGGTATTTGAATAATAAGTGGATCATTTTACACTTGTGGAGTTCTAGACAGACTAACTCCATCCAGGAACACATGCAAGTAAAATGAGGCTCAGTTTTAATCTGAAAATGTCGAATAAAACAACATGAAAGTAAAATTCTGTCAGCTTGTTTACCTAATCTGTGAAGTGTCATTCATGCAGTTAACTTAAAATCCTCCTCAGGACTGACTCACATGTTTAGCAGTAGAAGCTATGGCTATGTACACAGGACAAGTATACATTTCCATGTGTTCCTTCTCTTTGTACTCATCTCTGCATCTCCACCAGATTTTCTCATTCCATCTTTCCGTGTGTGTGTGTGTGTGTGTGTGTGTGTGTGTGTGTGTGTGTGTGTGTGTGTGTGTGTGTGTGTGTGTGTGTGTGTGTGTGCGTGCCAACACACAATTGAGTCAATGAAAAAAAAATGTATGAGGTAGGACATACAGTCAAAACATTTGTCAGAAGAAAGTGAGATACAAGACATAAACACACTGTCACATATTACTAGACATATTTATGACATACCCTGAGGTTTACAATACTTTTAAGCATTTTGCGCACACACACACACACAATTCCCCCCCCCCCCCCCCCCACACACACACACACACACACACACACACACACAAAGGCATACAAACACACACGCACGGACGCATGCAGACGCCCACGCCCTTTACTGCAGGCATGCACCATCCCCATCGTGGCTTCCCCCATCATATTGCACCTCTCCTCTAGCTGTGATCGGATTGGCTGTTGGATGGGTGAGGCCCACTGCAGAGGCAGAAATGAGGGGAGGGGGGGCTTCCCCCTCTTAGCACGACTCTCACACACTGAACCAACCACCCACTTACACACACACACGCGTACACAGGGAATCCCTCCTTTTTGCAGTACACCACACATCCCGTTTTCCGTTACGCACCGCCATTAAATTATTCACCGCACAAGCAGGTTTGAATGTGCTGTACTCCTGACACGATTAGGTGTTGTTGGGGCGACATTTTTTGATTTTCACCTCATTTAAAATGTGCAGAAAGGAGTTTGGGATATGTAGATCTATCTGCCAAAGTGAGATTCCCACCAGTGTGTTATTAATAGGGGAGTCTCAGGTTTATCACTGACGGTTATGCATAGTTATGCCTTCACAGGGTAAGAGGACCCACACTGGGGTGCAGCTGTCGAGTGCAGACATTAGGTCAGGTTTCACTACTGGTGTATGTGTGTTTCTGCATTTGTGTGTGACAGCACCAAAGTTGGCATGAGGGAGCCCCCAGCGGACCGAGAGAGGGAAGTATTTCCAATCCACACACATGCACGGACGCACACACTTAGCTACACACACACGCACACACTAAAAGGATTAACAGGGGCACGGTGACCTTTTGAATCTCATCTGTGCCATTTAGGAAGAATCCAATAAAAGGACGAGAGTGTCCTGGTCCATTGATCACAGTGAAAAGTAAACCGTATTCTATGTAGTGTCAAAAAAGAGTTTTTTCTATTATCTTCCAGCCAGTGACATCGCTAGTTATAGTAAAGACACACAAAAATTCTGATATCAAGCAATAACAATTATTATACTTTTTTTTAAACTGATTTGTATTTATTTTGGCTTGTGCTAGAAAAACTGTGACGTGAATATGTAGAATTTGCCTCTCCCGCACTGGAAAGCCAACTGCACTGCAGCCAGACTAATAATAACTGAACTGTAATATGAATGGAGACGTCCATATATGGCGAAGGAGCCATGGAGGCAGGGAGCTGTGGAATTATCTCATGCCCAACGGTCACGGATGACATCAGCAACAGGCTGACCCTCCACTAAAAAGGCCTGGACATTCTCTCTCTCTCTCTGTTTGTACATAATACTCTCTCACTCTTCAGCCGTGGCATGCATATGGTGCAAGCCTGTCTATGTCCATTCCAAAGGTCTGACTGTCAGCAGCTCTGGGAGGGAGAGTCACGAGAATGGCAGGGTGGGTACGTTGTGGCCGGGCTAGCTCTGCATGGTGCATTAAAGTGTTAAGAGCCCACAGCACGGCCACGCCACAAATGTTACCATAAGGAATTTGTGGAATGATGAGGACCGATGTGAGGGACACGTGGATCCTGTCAGCTCTGATAAGATCATGTGAGACATTCTGGCTCCAACTTTCTCGTTTTAGGTCAGATGATTACAATTATACGTGTGTGTGTGTGTGTGTGTGTGTGTGTGTGTGTGTGTGTGTGTGTGTGTGTGTGTGTGTGTCCATGGTGGCTATTTATCAGGTGACAGTGACCAGGCCATCAGTTAGATAAGTATAATGATCAGCTGATACCTTGGTCACTATTTTTGAAAGTGGGTGCATTCCATACTTCAGCTGACCACAGTTACAATCAACAAAAGATTTAAGCAGTCTATATACGTTCTAATCTAATTTGCTTGTACCTGGCTTCAAATACTACAAGGAGTTCATAACTGCACTGTAAACCCAGATGTAGTTTAGTTGTAATTAAACGTTCTAGTGGTCACTACTCATTCTTTCATTTTGTGTAAAGAAAATACATATTTATTTCCTAACCACATTAGTTGTTTGTAATTATCAGCTTAAGAATGCAGTGTACCGCTCATGATAACTAAGGATCTTAATGCTGCGTTCCAGACGCAGTATTTAGCCCGTAAGTTACGGCTTCAAGTCACGACTCACAGCTGGCGTTGGTTCATTTGAATTTTGGCTAAAGCCGTGCAAAGGCTCATGGGAAGATAAAAAAAGATGATGTTAACGGTTTCTTTCCTAGTTAAAGTGTGTTTTATAACGTTTTGTTAATGTTTCAGGTGTGCATTTACATGTTAGTTGGGTTTTAGTTTTGCATGGTTGATTTAGTGTTCATGTTTATCTACAGTGGGTACGGAAAGTATTCAGACCCCTTTAAATTTTTCACTCTTTGTTTCATTGCAGCCATTTTCCAA
>NC_048413.1:24621271-24623964 GCF_013103735.1 Etheostoma cragini
TTGGAAAAAGGCTGCAATGAAACAAAGAGTGAAAAATTTAAAGGGGTCTGAATACTTTCCGTACCCACTGTACATGGGTGGGGACGGATGGTGTCCTGGCAGTGGGGGGATCCAACAAACAGATCAGAAATCTTTTGTACACTGAGTGAATAAACATTAACAAAAGATTTCATGTTTTTCTTAAGTAACTTAGAATTTGTAATGTTTCTTTGCATGTTTACCTTAATGTGCTCAATTAAGACAACGTGACTCTAGAAAAAAAAAAGTAAGTGTACTAAGGATTTTCAGTAATGACTACTAATGTTTTAATACAAATTTGAGTTTAATTAAGTTTCACCTTCTGTAAAGTTACACGGTTTAAGGACACGGGTTCCCACGCACATTTCTAGCAAAGTCAACTTATTCGGGATAACGGCGTGGTTATGAAACGTTACGAAACATTTGAAACGGTTATGTCTCAATTTAATATCTATGTTTCTATATGACATAAACAAACAAGACAGTCATCGAGAATATTACCAATTTCTTCGTAATTTTTTTGTAATGCCTGCCACCAGGTCTGACTCCCTGAAGAATGGGATAAAATGATTCACTGAATGCAGGTTTACCAGAAACCTTTTTGTAGCTTTCTGTAGGAATGATAAACAACAACAGGCTTCTTTAGGATAAAAGGATGAGGATAAATTTAAACATTTGTACAGTATATAACTATTTCTAGAAAAGATGTCCTCAGCAGGAACAAATAGTCCCACAGAGAGGGTATGAAGGGACTGACAAAATGTTGCTCTTTTTGGACATTTGTTGACATTAAGAAAAACATAGAATATGTTGTTCTTGTTCTTTAATTGCATCCCTGTTCAAGAGTTTGACATGAATTGCAAAAAAAAACTGTGCTGCAACTGCTGTGGAAACTAAATCATAATTAAAGTTACATGTGTCTTTTACACTGTAAGTGCAAATATAGGCCTGGGAACGTTCTGTCATGTCAGCATTAGCTGATCAAATATATTGTTGACAGGAGAAGGAAGTAAGGGATGGCATTTGTTTATGCGTTATGCTGATTTGACTAAAGTATGTGCCTGCACTATGTTGATTGGATTGAGAATAGTTTTTAATTAAGCATATTCTTTCAATATATTTTATATGTGTTAGTATTTGCACCATCTTTGGGAGGATAATTGAGTAATTTGCATGCTATTTTAAACATGTCTTAGTAGGATCTCAGCTAACTATTCTGTACATAGGGATTCTCCTTTTGGCTGGCACTGCACTAAATGCAGTTTGATGGATTTTTAGCCTTGGAAAAATGAAAAGTGAAAATACTACCTGTGTATTTATTATGATGTAAAGCATCTATGAATGGACAAGAAAGCTGCCATAATTTGTTAATAAAGACTCACACACAGTGACTGAAAGTAGCAATTAGTCTCCTTATCATGGGGCAAACCATTAAAACAAACTGTTTAGAATATTTGTATCATCATCATCCTCATTATTATCATCATCATCATCATCATCATCATCATCATCATCAACATCTTCATCTATAATCATTTTCTGCATGGCACTCAGACATAAGTGTCCATATTTGGCTTCAGCCAAATCTCCAGCTGTGTCCGTGGTCTGCTAGACATGTGTGTCATAGTTGCTGAGAATTCCCTATGATGCATGTGCATGAAAACACACACACACACACACACACACACACACACACACACACACACACATCTGTTCTGTATCCATGGCTACCTGGCTATTTCATTAACCCTTCCCTTGGAAGATTATCTGTTTCATGGTCGTGTAGACAGGCAATTATGGGTTTTAATTTGTATGCAAACCCCATTGGGAAGAACAAACACATTATGAAGTAAATTGCTGATGAACGTCAAATGAATAGTACGTCCTGTTTGACCTGAGAAGACAAATATCCCTCTGAAATCATTTGGAGGACTAAGTAAACTTTACACAGTGTTGATTGTGTTTGATATAGCTTTTGAGTCAAACATCATCAAACATCCTGGCCTTTTGCCTAATGTGCTCTCTTTCATTTTCACCACTGTCATTTTTGGTCTACTTCTCCAATCTCCTTCCACTGTCCTCCTATTCTTTTATTCTCCATTTGTTTTTATCCTCCATCCCTGTAAACTCTTTCTTCTTCTATTAAAAGGGCCAGGAGAATTAGTTACAAGTACAAAGGCCTGCAGTCAGAATCTGAGTCCGAGATTCTGGCAACTTCGAGATCGAGTCAAGACAGAGTGAGAAAAACTGAAAAATGAAACACTCCCCATAAAGTCTGAGAAATATACAATATTTGTTGTGTTTGCTGGACTTACAGCTGCTCAGAGAAGGATTGCAACCCGTTGGAAGCCACCTCATGACATGTCTATCCGTACATGGACCATTTCCTTCTTGGATGTCATGTATATGGAGCTGTCAACAGCGCACATCCATGGAACGCCAAAAAAGACCCTGGACAATTGGCGCAATAGTGTTTTGTGTGATGTGTGTGTAATTTTTGTTTGTTTGTGTGTGTCTGTTTCTGCATGTGTTGTTTTGTCTCCCGCCCTGCCAGCTTTTCTCTCTGGGTATTTTGGCTCTGGGACGTGTTCAGTGTCTTAGTATATTGTTAGTAATTGTTGGTGCATGTTAATTTCCAAAAATAAAGGAAAATAAAAAATTTGACCACAAAAAGT
>NC_048413.1:24624064-24627274 GCF_013103735.1 Etheostoma cragini
ATATATATAGTACAATGCAGTCCAATTATCGCCACCAACCCAATAAATGGTTTAATTGAGTTTGATGATATCTCACACAAGCCTCTACGTCATAGAGTTCTTTGGCTGTCAAAGGGGCGTGGCTAAATCATAGGGGGCGGGCCGAACCATGACCAATGACAAACTCTCTGCTGAGTTCAATGATGCCTCACAAAAGACTGTAACCTTAATGTAACCTTAAAAGGTTCAAAAGCCATGAAAGAGGGGTGGTCTAAGTTACACGGGCATGGTTAAAGGTGTAGGGGCGGCTCAGGACCACATGTAGACCACACATTATAAGTTGTATGTAAATCGGATGGTGTTTTGTCGTATAAGGCGAATTTCCTGTTGCCAGCGGGGGGCGCTATGACCAAAAGTCAATTTTTGCTACGGATGTCCTCAGGCCTGGACCTTTATTTGGGACAGATGTGACAACATCTGTCCCATCTGTACACTAAAGTTAACAACATCTTTGTTCATTGATAAATGCTCAAAATGACCACGACGCCACGGCCACACCGTTGGACAACAACTTAAGCTTTATGCAACTTTCACCTGTCTTGCAATGGCACAAAATAAATTTGAAGTCGTTAGATGAAATCTCTTGTTTGTTTTTTAAGTATAGCACCTTGACTTTTAGGCCTACTTCCTGTTACCACTAGGGGACGTTATGACTTTGAGTAAATATCTGTCTATAGATGTCCTCATGGTTGGACTCTTATGAATCCTGAAAAGTTTCAAGCCAATTGGACAACGTACACTTAAGTTCACCCACTTCCTGTTTCAATGGCAAAACGCACAAAATGGCCGCCACTGCCATGCCCTATGACAAAATGTTTTTCTTTCAATCACTTTTCATCTTTAATGTCTTAAGATGGCACAGACCAAATCTGAAGTTCGATAAAGTACAACATGTGGAAATGGCCGAAATCACACTCATTTTGAACTTTCAATTCAAAATGGCAGACTTCCTCTTGGGTTTAGGGTATGGCTCTGATGAGACTTTTTGTAGGTCTTGATATTTTACATAAGTGTACAACATTTTGTTAGTCTACGTTAAACGTACTGCTGGGGCTACATTTGTTGTACATTTGCAGGAGACGCTAGCAAGCCATTCTTGTGCACCTGATTACAAAACCCTTACAATATGTACATTCTCGCCAGACTTGATGCGACCGCCAATTTTGGTGAGTTTTGAGTATGTTAAGCCCCTCAAAAGGGCTATTCATTTGCCGGAAGAAAGAAAAAAAAAAAGGAAGTATTCCTTCAGTTTCAATAGGTCTCCTGTCCTTTGGATTGTTTTGTTTATCACGTGTTTTAACTTCTTTTATATTTATTTACAATAATAACATTTATTCTTATATTCTAACCCTAACCATGATCCTAATCGTTTTTCATCAGCATTGTTGATAAAAATGTCAGTAGATAAAGTGCGCCAATTCGTTTTCTATTACAACTTAAACCGTATACAAAGGAAACAATGTCTCAAACTACCATTTCAAGGGTTAACAAGGATTGCATGCAATGATTTATCCATTATCATCCACAATTATTCACACACATTCATAATTCAAAATAATACATTTTGCCATGCAAGAAAGCAATTTCACTCATACAATAAATCCAATTACGCTATCTCAACTGATCAAAGATGACATGTTTTAATTTCTTGTTCCCTGCCTCATTGGTTTCCCCCCCCATGCATATATGCATTTATTTCATGAATGTATGACTCTGTAATTGGGTCGGTATGAGTACTGCTAATTTTGTGTACATGTGAAATGCAAGACTTGACACGCGTGGTTGTGTTTCTCCAGGCTGAGTGGCCTGTCAACGATGATAGTGGCACTGTGGTTTTGACACGGCTGCCCATCCCAGACCTGTTGTCCATCATGTAGTCCTCTGATAGTTAATCCCCATGTGGTAATGAGCTGAGGGATTCAGTAATGAAATGAGAGCACTGTGTGTGTTTTTGTGTCCTCGGGTGAGGGGTGGGGGTGTCTCCATTTGAGCACATGTATACACTTCGGTGGTTGAATAGAAAATTAGGAATTAGGGGCGGGGGAAGGGAAGAGGTGAAGGAAGAAAAAGAAGAAGAGGTGTGGTTGAGAAGAGACCAAGCAAAAGATACAAGAAGAGCCTGTAGAGATGGGGAATTACAGGAAGTGTTGGGTCTTTTTAAATTATAGAGTGTGGTATAGTCCTGCTCTATCTGTCAAGTGTCTTGACATCACTCTTGTTATGATTTGATACTATAAATAAAGTTGACCTGAACTTTAAATTGAAATGAAATTTGAAAATC
The DNA here is from genome assembly GCF_013103735.1 of Etheostoma cragini. Lineage (NCBI taxonomy): Eukaryota > Metazoa > Chordata > Actinopteri > Perciformes > Percidae > Etheostoma > Etheostoma cragini. Next base: position 24,626,385 of record NC_048413.1, read on the forward strand.
CTATGTATCATCATTTTTGGTATTTATCATGAACGTTTTTTTTAAATCTATTCTTTTCCCTTGTTAAGAACAATTCACATAAATATTTTCTGTTCATGCGGTACCGCTGATCGTATCTAGCAAAACAGAGCAAAAGCAGAAACTGCAGGAAATACATGTTACGTACTCCTTTAAAAATAAACGAACAAACTGACTGACTGACATCTGATGTGCATTCTTTAATGTGCATTTGTTTTTTAGAAATGTTGTCTCTAGAAGTTTGGTATTCCACTTTTGTTTTTTTTAAAGAAGAAAAAGAAGATAGAAATACTCCCATATATCATGAAAGAATCAAATCAGGACACTAGCACACTGTCCCAGCCCTAAGAGCGTGTGTCTTTGTACAGATTTCTACTCTGGTGTAAGCTGCTGTCTGCAGTACAAATGGCACATGAGAGCAGCCTACACAGCTCCTAAGATGACTGACACATTGCCTCAGACACACAAGCACACTCTTCCACCACTTGCTGGTAGGTTACAGCTGATGGCTGGCTTCCTTGTTAACCCTGTAGCGTTAAGTCAGCAAACTGCTGCTGCTGCTGACCAGCCAGGACACACACGCGCACACACACACACACAGTCGCCCGCACTCAAGGAATACCCCAGAGGCAACAATTTTCCTCACTCCTCTCACATGGCCCCTAAGACATTAATATCAACCCCCTCCCCCCCCAATTACCTCCTTGTGCCCCTCCTCTGAACGCCCTCGTTGAACCCACGAGAGTGTGTGCAGGGCCCGCCTTCTCAATGGCCACAACAATGTCTGGGGATCAGACGAGGGTCTTGCTGGGGAGATGGGAAGGGGGTGGCTGTGTGTGTGTGTGTGTGTGTGTGTGTGTGTGTGTGTGTGT
>NC_048413.1:24627374-24668317 GCF_013103735.1 Etheostoma cragini
TACTACCCATTCTCTATTTCCAAACATTGGAGTTTTATTGTTTTAACTAAAGAGAGGTCCTCCCCAGGACCATCCCCCACCACCCCACCCCACTCCCACTCCTCTCCCTCCCTGCTGTGTTTCCAGTCTCTTCTCTCTCCTCTCCCCATTTAAAACATGGGACTTTTTCTTTTCCCACTTCTTCTTGTGTTCTTCCTTCTCCCCCCTTTCCTAATTCTCCCCCAGAAGATCTCCAGAAGAAAAACCTAGCTTTCTCACCTCATCGTTTCCTCACTTTGCCCTCACATCTTTTTAGGGGTCAGCCTGGGACCTTGTCTGTTTCACCCTCATTCAGCCCTAAACTGATTGTTCCACGGCCAGTCCCTCTGTCACCATGCTCCTCTAAAGGTTTGATTTATTTCACTAACCAGAACGCCAGCAGACAGACCCCCGTCTGAGTTAAGCACCACACTCACACATTGTTACAAGTTAATGCGGTCAGTGGAGTGACCCCTTCTCTTTTTACCTACTCATCTCTGCTGCTGCTAAACCATTGGTGGAAGTTTCAGAGAACACAAACACACACCAGGAAACACCACTCACTCACATTTACACATAGCGCCATCATACTCTTGTACGAATGTTGTAGATGTTAAGATTGGGTCTTTCCAGACCCGTCTTATGACCAATTTTTGAAGGTCTCAGAATCAAACGCAGGACTTTTCTTGGTCTTGTCTTGGTCTGAGATAAGGAGGACTCTGTATTTTTTTTTGCCAGACCGGTCAAGACCAAAACTGTCTATTGATAATTTTATCAAGGCAATTCTCATGACACACTTAAGGCAATACAAGAGGAAAATGAAGAATGAATTCTTCATTTTGTGTTTTTAATGGGAATGTGGATGTTTCAGATCAATGTAAGGAGCATTTTCCACATTTGATCATGGCGTATAGTGTGGGACCGGCACTGGTCTGGTCTTTGTCTTGACTTGGTCTCAGTTTAGATGGTCTTCAGTATAAAACAGCTTGCATGTCTCTTTAGATAATCATATGCATGCTCACTAGAGTGCGGATCGGGCCGGATTTTTCTGTCCGAGCCCGGCCCGCGTCTGACAGAGCAGTAACTGAACCCGACCCGGGCCGGACAGGCATTAAGATATTTATGTCCGAGCCCGACCCTAGCCCGACACAGTTAAGTGCAGCAAAGTGCTTCACATGATAAAAATTTGTAAAATACAGTAAGACCCAAAAGTTATAAACAGGGAAAAAGAATGAGTTTACACAAAAAAATGTTCAATGCCTTATCGCGCTGATGTGACCGAGCCCGACCCAAAGCCGAGCATCCTTTCTAAAAATCTGTTCGAACCCGGCCCGGCCCGTCGGGTCCCGTCGGGCTCGGGTCGGGTATTCATCCTCTAATGCTCACATTCCTATTTGAAAATCTGAGCTGTAGATCCAAGATAGACGAAAAAGATTTTTGTGCACACAAGAGTTGTGTCATGTGTCGATGTACCAACTGTACAGGTTTTAGCGGTAGCTAGCAAACTAATTATTGTACACACCAACCATTTTGTGTGTGACTATTTAGACTCTGATTGATGGAAAAATAGCAACCTAGTGGAAGAGAAAAAGGGCAATAAAACACAGGGCCATATACACACACATACTTAAAGCACCCGCGCGTGCATATATAGTACTAGACACTCCAACACAGACTCACTGGGTGGCGGACAGAGGGATCATGGAGGGGAAAGCTGTTTAACATGTAGTCATTCTCTCTTGGTGGTGGAGGGTCATGGGTTGCAATGGGTCGGCCAGCAGTAACACACACAGGCTGGAACTTATCAAAATGCAGCGGGAGGGAGCTATAAAAGCCCCATTTAGCTGTCAAATGGTCAATGTGTGATGAAGTGCATGTGTGTCTGCGCCCTTGTTTCATTGGATATTATATGATCATGTTGGTTGTTGGACAATGATCCTCGCAAACTAATGTAAATAATCAATTACTCTATACACAACACTTATTGAAAAATCCATAATGTGTCAGTAACCTTTGTTAACCTAATAGCAGGCGCATGTGTGGGTTGGAATGCTCTGCAGATAATGTGAAAATTGTCCGTGTATCTTCCAAGGAATACATTACACATTAAACAGAATAAATCACAACTGAAGTCATCTGAGAAGCCTTTCCCACCTACAGAGTGATAAACCCGTGGGAATTAGTTTGAGCCTTATAAAATACATTGACACACCTGACAAGCGGTTGGCGAGTTTTTTTCATCTCTCTGTTTTATATCCACAGTAAACTGAACCTGACTGGTCTGACTGACAGAGGAGCCCTCCAGCCCAATACTAACACATAAAGAAGACGAATAGTTCAGTCTGGGTTTGTACTTCTTGTTATGCAGATATTCTCCACTCTCATGGAGCAAGTCCTATTCTCAACCCCGCCCGCCTCCTTTAACCCCTTTTCTTCATTGCTGTTTCATTGAGAGTCAGTTTCCGTGAAACAAGATTGGAGACTGGAGTGGCGGGAATCCTGTGATACAGGGAAGGGTGGGTGTTAGGGGGGAGACAGGGAGAGATGAGACAGAGTGACACTGACAGATGAAGAAATACAAGGTGACGAGGAGACTGAGAATGAGAGACAGACATAGATAGGCAGGGCCGGAGTGTGTTTTCAGTTCAGGCTCAAAACCAGCCTACTCTTTCCATGGTGGGTTAAATTGGATAAATGAATCAACAGTTCAGCTCTTTCTATCCTGTAGTTTTTATTAATACCATGGTTCAACAAATAATGTGAAGGTTAAATAATAATTCACTTCAGCTGAGAAGATAACACAAATATCCCACTATTCCACAAGGACATTTTGATAAATTAACAAAATCAGAAAGAAAGAAAGAAAGAAAGAAAGAAAGAAAGAAAGCATTTGAAATGTATCCCACTTTTCCACAAAGAGGCAAATGAGGTGACTGCGGATCGGCTCCGCTGCGTGTAGGCTTAGTGCTCCTTCGTCCACTCCAAGTCAGGAAATCAACTGAAATCACGGACCCCCGAGATCTCGCAAATTCATGTAGAATAAGCGTTACCTACCTGAAAAAACCTTTTGGAAAAAGACGGGCCATCATACTCTTGTACGAATGTTGTAGATGTTAAGATCGGGTCTTTCCAGACCCGTCTTATGACCAATTTTTGAAGGTCTCAGAATCAAACGCAGGACTTTTCTTGGTCTTGTCTTGGTCTGAGATAAGGAGGACTCTGTATTTTTTTTGCCAGACCGGTCAAGACCAAAACTGTCTATTGATAATTTTATCAAGGCAATTCTCATGACACACTTAAGGCAATACAAGAGGAAAATGAAGAATTAATTCTTCATTTTGTGTTTTTAATGGGAATGTGGATGTTTCAGATCAATGTAAGGAGCATTTTCCACATTTGATCATTGGACTCACCCAACTAACTCAATTTGGGAGGGGAGAACTCCCTCACATGGTACAACCCATGCAGAGGCTGCGGTGTCGGTATCACAATCTGGAATGTGTGTAGCCAACCTTTAGAAAAGATAGACTAACAGGACAAATGTAAACAAAAATAAACGGTCCAAAAGTGAAACGTCTTCATTCTCCCGATTCTCCACCCCGGGCCTGAACATACCATGTGAGAAAGACGAGAAAGTAAGGAAGGGCCAGAAGAAAAAGATGAAGTTAAGAAACCCCAAGGGGAAGGTGCCACCCATTAGAACATTCTCTATTTACTGATAAGATACAAGGTGTTTTAATGTGATTTCAGTAAGTACACCCATCCAGTTTGGGTGGTAATGTGTTGGTAGTAACATAGTAGTTGTAGCTACCTGCACAAGCATTTGGTTTGTTTTTCACATTGATTCCTCGTTAACATCTTTAAAAGAAAACGTTAATTGAAAGGGGTTAATGTTTCAAATGAAACAAAATACATTTTTAATTATGTCAACATTTCTGCCCTTCAACATGGGTTTGTAGTTAGTATTCAGATTTTGTGCCAAGTGAAAAAGCTGGTTTAACTTGCATGGCAGCTGGACTCGTGCGATATCACACGAGCGTTTAGACAGCTAGCGTTAGCTGGACTCGGTCGAGACCAAAAGTCATATTTGGCAAGACCAGTGGCCGAGTCTGAGACAACTCCGAGTCCATCGGAAAACGGTCTCGAGTCCGGGTTCGAGTACTACAGCCCTGGTCGGAACTACCAGCTTACTGAACCAATCAGCCTCCTGTAAGGAGCTACTGGCAGCTACGGGGGTGCTTTGAATTCCTTTATTAAAACATAATATAAAACTCTTACCTTTTTTTAGAATTTGTTGTATTTTTGTCTTTCATTAATTCATTGATTAATTCATTACACTTCAACAAAAATCTGACTACTGTGTGGAGGTAATTTTCCCCAAACCCTGTAGGGGATGTCTTGCCCCAGATGTGATTTTTGTTTTGTTAAGTTGTAATCATCAAAAAAAAACATTTTTAATTTGGGTTGGAGCTAATGAATGTTTTTCACCGACATGAATTCCCTCATTGGATTACCAAAATGTCTTTCTGCCTGTCTTTTTCAAAAAACCCTGATCCTTAAAAACCAACGAGGAAGACTTGTTTGAAAAATGTGTCTTTCAGGTGAATCATTTATGATATGATTTATAAATGGCAGACCGTGGTGCATGTAGTGCAGGCAACACATATTCTGGACATTTCCTTTACTGGAACGTGTTTGGCACAGACCGAGTTAAATGTCGGTGGGTGTCTTTCCTCAGGGGGCCATCTTTTTCCATCTAACCATGCCATGTGTGAAACTGCAGTTCCTGTCTTGTTTTACTAATAGTGCATTTTGTGAATTACGCAGGGCAAAGAAAAAGCTGAATGAAAAAGGAGTACTAGGTCAATCTTTTCATCTGTAAAGGAAATTATGCAATAAACTGATTGGTCCTGACTCGACTTTTTGCTGTTATGCAATGCAACATCCTCCTGCAACACACGGTGTCGGCTAACTAAAGATCTTGTTGAACAGTTTGATAATGTTGCGAGTCGATTTGTGAGGAGACATTATTGTGTGAGAGTGGTAGATGCCAAAATTGCTCAGAAAACCTGATCTCATCAGGACAATACAAACAGAATAGAGAGGATGATCTGTCATGTCCTAACGTTTAACGTTTCAGCATGCTTGAAATAATGTGTTTCGTAGATGTTAAATTGCTAGCAAGGTGACTCCCAAATTCTGACATAAGAAAACTGACATTTGACTTTGTACAGATGAAACTAAATATAACCCTTCAGTGTAAAAGCATACACTGTATAGCTATACTGAATGTATATGTTTGTATATATGTACAGTATACAAAACTGAACTTGTGGCACTCAACCATATGTCAAATGGATGGGAACAAAATGGCCTTTAACAGCCTCTTACAGCTCCAAGAGGAGAGAGGTGCTTTAGATCCAATGCCAGCCATTGGCCGAAGAAGAGGGTTTTAGCCTGTGATCCAATGATTGATGAGGGGCTGAATGGGGCACTGTGGAAACGAAAAGCCAGGAAGGAAATGCCTCATATCTCACAACCACTCGTTAGCAACAAGTGTTGGACAAAATGGTCGTTAAACAACATAAAGTCTGTGTGCAAATGTGTGTGTGTGTGGGTGTGTGGTTGGGTGGGTGTGTGTGTGGGTGGGTGTATGTTTCTGCGTGCGTGCAAGCACTTGTATGTCACTGTCTATGTAGATGCTTGTAATTTCATCCATGCATATATCCAGTATGTGTATGTGCATGTCCACTGTAAATGCTGAAAAAATGTGTTTGTATGAGAGTGCATGTGAGCATATGAAACACACTAAGCTACTAATGGAAGCATATTCGATAAGAGACACTTACACCACTCATCAGGACGATAATGCAAACACAGATCCATCCTCTTGGTGTTTCTATTCCAAGATGGCCTGCTTTCTTGGTAGGCTAAATGGAGCATTAGCAAATGGTCTGTGTATTTTAGTGGACTTTCTTTCCCATAGAGGGAAGTAATTATTTATTTTCTATGTAACTAGATAGCAGGAAGGGAAGAATGGAGGAGGTGATTGGATGATTTCAATGTACAAATGATCCATATCCCCATGAACAACAAGATTAAAGTACAAATAAACACGTCTGTGCTGCCTGAATGAACCCAGAATGAACTGCTGATATACTGCATAGCTTTTCACACCCTGTATGATAAAATAAAAACCCACAGTGTGTGTCTGTCGAATCACGTTTAATAAACAGAAGTTCATGACTGTTCTCAGTCTGCATCTTCTTTTCTTCTCCTCATCACAACTTACAAAGCAAAGTGAGCATGACAAAAAAGCCAAGCCTTCTCCAAAATTGCTTGAAAGTGAATCATGATGGGCATTCAAGCACCAGAGAGAAGCCTTTGAAGTCAAAAGAGAAAGAGGCATTCAGGAGGGGGGTAAAAAACTGTCCTCCCTCACTTTCCCTCCTTTTTCAGTCTCTTTGTGTCTCTGTGAACTTGCTCTCCTTGGATGAGACACAAAGGCTCCTGAGGAGAAAGGCCCCTAAAATCGCTGCAACCGCCACACACAGATCTTTTCACTGCGGCCGGCCATTGGAGCGACCCTCCCCTAATTTGTGTGTGTGTGTGTGTGTGTGTGTGTGTGTAGTGTGTACACCCCCACCTGATGTAATATATGGTTTCTTTTTTCCACATTAAGCCAAAAAGGAATGTGACCACCAAACAGAGCCGAATACTATTGATTTGGAAGACACCAAGGAAATGCAATGGAAAGGCAATTTTCTAGGAAATGCACAAAAATACACTATCATTTCTGAAAGAACTGAGAAGTTCTATCATGAATAATTGACTTCATATCACAGAAAATACCACGGAAAAACCTAAACAGATTACAGTTTAGACACAAAGCTCGTCAAAGCTCATCTGTGAATAAGTATTAAGTGTGCTGGCAGGCTAACTACACACAGAAAACCCTTTCACCGGCTGCTAAATTACAATAGATATAGTATTTTTATTTTTTGGGGAAGCTTTGTGCATTTAGGTAGAGTTAATGAGAACTCATCATAAAAACATAGCTGCATGTAGTAATGCCAAAGAATCAAGCATCTTAACATTACAATGGTACATACACCTCACCATCCTTTCACTTCTGAGTACTTTTCAGCTCTATATTATAATGAAAAAAAGTATGAACTTAAATCTGGACTTTGGCTGAGGTGAGGCACTTCATAATGAACACTCAATGAATTGAGCAAATGAGCACAAGTGCCTCTCTGTATCCCTGATAATGTGCTCTAAAAGTACCATTGTGTTGTTTGTTTGCTGAAATGAATCCTTCGAGGCCTGGGGACAGGGAAGAGGACGACTGCAATGAATAAGTTTCTACAGATTCTTGGTTGCATGAAGAAGAAGCTACACTCTTGTGAAAACTTCCTAGTTCACTTCCTCGGCTTTGACCCCCGCTCATTCTATCCCACCCACAAAGACCCAGCATGGGAATGCCGAAGGAGGAGGGGGGACGAGGCTGCCAGCAGCATTCCATGGCTCGGACTCTGGCAGATTCTAGAAACAAAAGCATTGCAAAGACAAGGGGAGGCAAAGGCATGAAAGAATGGAGGGGGGGATAAGGGGAGATCATAGTTTAGGGTGGGAGGAGATAGGAGATAAGACCAGGCTCTGGAAGAGAAGGAATGCGTGAGAGAGAGAGAGAGAGAGAGCATGTGTGTGTGTGTGTGTGTGTGTGTGTGTGTGTGTGTGTGTGTGTGTGTGTGTGTGTGCATGCAAAAAGCTTCCTTTTTTATTAGGGGAAGATGAAAACACAGCATGGCTGGTGGCTAAATGTCTTCTCATGCAAAAATATGAGGGAAAATGAGTAGAGATTTATGAATGTTATTTTTGTTATTCTTTTTTTTATTTTTTATTTAAATATTGTTTTAATGTACCCTTTGAAGGACATGCTCACAATTAGTTTAGTAACTGCAATTATATCATGATCATCTAGGTATACTGGTGTAATTTGATGTATTTACTCCTTGTTCTTGTTTGTATGTACAGTATGTTTGTCTTTATGCGTTGGCAACACAGATGTATTGATTTTGTGATGCCAATACAGCAAAGTGAAATTAAAAAATGAGACTGGACAGAGAAAGCGAGAGAGTGGAGGGAGGCTTGTAAGCTAGACTCCACTCCTCTTCCCATGGTCTCCTCAGAAGCACACCAGGTCCTGTTCTCACACAGTACTGCCCTCAAACATCCGTCACATCCCATTACTGCTGACGCACGGCTCCCAAAGAAAACTGGAAGGGCATGATGGAATTGTGGTCAAAGTGAATTTGAAGGAACATGATGAGGGCCATTAGTTTATGGGGTGTCTTGTAATGCACAGAGCTTTGTCTCTCCATCAAAGTGGCATCTCAAATTTAAGGCCATGAAGAAGAGAAGCCACCAAATGATCTTCTCAACGTTTTCAACAAGTTTTAATTTTTTTGGAGAAGATGTGTCCATAGCTGTCCATAGAAATTTTGAAAAGATGCATGATGCAACGCTTAAATGTAAAGGATTGCTACTGAGTGCTGCTATGTTTCTATGGATTGAAGGTATGGTCAGAACCAGAAAGTGGTCCAGCAAAGTTCAACCGCATGTTTCTGGAGAGACATGTCTTGTTCCGGAAAACATGGTGGGGCTAGCTATCACAATCCTTGTCTAAATATCTTTCTGTTTTCTCTGTATTGTGCTGTTTATTCTGCTGTAGCAAAAAACGTATTGGTGGGGGGGACTCAACTGACTGTTGCACAGATGTGCCGAGTGCTCAAGAATTCCAGACTTTTCCCAATCAAACAGCCCACGCCATTATCTTAAATTTATTCTCCACTTCTCTTCTCCTCTCCTCTTTCCAAACCACTCCCCTCTTGATTTCCCCTCCTCCACACGGAGGATAACCACAGGAGGTGAACTTTAAGAAGCTCAGAAAGACAAAAGCATTTCCATGAAATGATAGATTTTCCCAAAAGCCCAGGGTGGTTGTTTTCACACAGAGAACCAAATCATTTGGAGAGACACTAGAGACACATTTATAGATGTGTTTTTGAAGTAGCTACTAAGCTGAGTATTCTCATTAAATGGGGCAAACGGCCACATGCTGCTGTTGGCAGCCATTGGCTCAAGGCAGTTGTAAATGTTTTGGGCCAACCAATGCAAAGCAGGTGTACCATGGTAGGGTTTCTATGACCAGAAATAAAGTAGAAATGTAGAAATTATGCTGTAACATTGAAGTCAATTTTTTTTTTTTATGATATGCTTTCATTGACATCAGTGTTTTCATCTGAGTATGGAACACACCTGCAAGATGACGTAGTATTTAGAGCAACAATGGTAGCGGGTAAATTGAAAGACCGAAATGCCACGTAGGGAGGTTGGATGGGGTTGTGGATGCGTCAAACTACACGACTTTCCCCCAGGGCCACAAAACAAACTTTGTGTATCCCCACCCACAATCTTTTCCTAAACTTAGCTGTCCCGTTCATGTGCCGTGTGTCAGTCAGTGCGGCACGACCTAGACCGTCAAAAGAGATGTCAAGAGTCCGAACACTCAACGAGATATTTAGCGTGAATAGCGCTAAATATTAGAGATTCCTGACGCTTAAGAAGACTTTCAGCATTACTAACTAACGTCAAAGGCACACGACCAAGCGTCCGTATGTGTTGACCCAAGACATTTTTTAGAGAGAACACATGTAATATCATGTAATTCCTTTACTATTTTTAAAATGTTCTCATTTTGTTGCGCCCTCTAATACAAATACTGATACTGATTTCCAACTGTGTGACATCAATGTAAAATACTTCTTTTTACAGGTAGCATTACACTGCAACACACCTATACGAGCAAGGTTTAAGACAAGAATACAACATAAACATGTCCTTGCATAACAGGTGGAAAACTTCAATTTACATAAGGGGATTTTACAAAAAAGTGGTTGATTTTTTAAATTGTATCCAGGAATCCACAAAAACAGTAAGTATTCACTGTAAGCAGGAAAAGATTTAGCAATGTAACGTGTGTATAGATCCTGGGAGAAGGCGGAAAGCTGCCAGAGGAGATGTTCTTTGAGTTTGGTGAGTTCCATGGAAAAGGAGTTGCTACAGCTTCATTGGAACATAGTAAAGCTGTTTAACCTGTGCTGGCCTTGTGAAACACTAAGTCCTTTGACATCAGTAGTATATACACACACACACACACACACACACAAACACACACATGCACACACACACACACACACACACACACACACACACACACACACACACACACACACACACATGCACACACACATGCACCCACAAACCAGTCCACACAATCAGCTGTGCCACAGATGTGGTCATAAATTATAATTTACACTTGTCAGCAGGCACATGGCCATACACACAGAAGCACCCAGAACCCCCCGTCAGACAGACACACACACACACACACACACACACACACACACACACATACACATACACATACACATACACATACACACACACCCACACACACACACACAATCTCTCTCTCTCTCTCTCTCATGACACACAGCACTGCTCATGCTCCACAGCAGTATATTAGCTCATTATTCACCAGAGCAGCTAGAGGTTTGACTCGTGTGCATCACGGTGTGATTGTATGAATGGAGAGAATCTGACAGAGATGGAAGAGGGTAGAACAGACATGTTGCCTGTAGGCAGGATTTAATGTGGTCCAACACTTTTGATTAATAACTAAATGAATTTGATTGGCAGTTTCACACATCAGTGTTTCATTCTGCAGTGGACATGTGGTTAATTCATATATCTGTAATAAGAGTAGGATAGTTGAGTCTCTGTAATCTAAACTGCTAAAGTCAGTTGACCAGGTGAAGTGAACATAACATTGTCGGCAGCCCAAGGAACGGCAGACAGAAGGACTAGACAGAGTATTTGGTTTACACAGAGTCGTGATGCCACTTTAACCCCAGTCATGTCTAGATGGATTTGTTTATTTTCTGTACCACGTGCCTGTGCCACAGCCAGGACGATATTCCCTTTTTTGGGCATACCTGTGTTATGAATTTCTGCCTGATGAGTGTCTGTCTCTGCAGTCAAGTGAGTCTATGTGTATGAGAGAGAGTGAGTGAGAGAAAACGGTGTATATTTAGGTTGGCTTCGATGCAGTGGGACTCCACACTGCAGGGTCTGGCTGCTTGCCAAACTCCTCTGTTACCAAGGAAACATACTGCAGCCTGGCATCCAAGGGAAGCAACCCAATTTAACTGTTTTTGGCCCTTTTTTCTGAGGCTGGGGAAAGCTCTCTGCTGCCCACATTATAGATACTCTACAGCTGTACGCATGGGCGTGGAGTTCACACAAACACACACAGATATACGTAGATGTACACGCTCACTTGTATTCAACAACATGCATTCATACACTTTGAGCCACATGCATCTTCCTTTAATGAAGGAGATTTTGGACGAATTCTGGTTGCAGATGAAAGGAGACCAGCACCTGACTTGTAAAATATGGGCATAACACTGTAATGCATTTTACGTTTTTATGCATTGTTGTCAAGATATCTTTTATCAGATCCTGTAGAACCGGTTGCAAGATGAAAATAGTTTTCAAATGCCCCTAAAATGATGGTTAGATTCTATGAAACGTTAGTCCAGTTCTTTGCTAATAACAGCTGCCCTAAAAGAAAGAAACAGTGAAATTGTAAAGTACCAGCCCCATTTTCCTTTATTATTGAATTCTCATGTTTTGATTGCATTCGGAGCAGCATGCTGAGAGGAGTTGGTCCATGCCACTCAGAATGCAATGATGAAGACTGAGTCACCTGGTCACACAAAACTTCAATCAGAATTCAAGTCGAGTATGTGTAATTCTGGCAGATTTAGCAACTTGTGCAGCTGGTGCCCTTGCTGACACACCCGGAAGGAAGACAACACATCCTTATGTATACAATGCTTGAGGATACAAAGGGAAACACTGATAGTGTTTCAGGGAATGTAAGCAAATAAATACAAATAATACAGAGAAGTGCTAATTTGAAGCTTGTCATACATGTTTGTGGCAAGCCATAAGGCAGTTCCGAATTCTTAGAAAACCAACGCTTTTAGTCCAACAAAAGAGGAAGGAAGGAGCAACATGACGAAACTGTGAGACACAACAATGACCATGCTTACCTCTGGATGGAAGAGATAAGGACTTTAGTTTTCTATTCTGCTTTTCACCTGTCACTTAAATTCATGTAAATGTCTTATATTTTGAAATTGAAAGCTCCTTAAGGGATATTTACAATACTTTTATTGTTGGTTCACATTTATGATAAGCATACATGATAAATGTAATGCTTTTAAGTGTTCTCTAGCCTTGTATCAGAGCGCCCTCTGCTGGTTTAAACACTGACCAAAATCCATTCTGGTCTGAGTGTAGCACATGAAGGACTTTGTCTTTACATTTCACCATGTTAATTATTAATTCATTGTTAATGCCTTTATTATACTGGAAACCCTTAGGTGATAGACAAGGTGATAGGCAATTATTCGAGCCATTGGGCAATGAGGGAATTCCTGGAGTGTGAAAAGATATCACATTTATAATCATATTCCTGATAAAGACAATGAATTTTTGCAAGTTTTATATCCAAAAAGATATTTCTCCTTCTTATGTTTAAACAAAAGAAAGATGCATTGTCACAAAGCTTAAAACAAGACTCTTTTTCAAGAGAATATGACATTTTGAAGCTTCAAAAGGACAGTAATGCCATTATTTATTACACAGCAAACTATTTACTTTTTAACAACAAAACAAATCCTTCACTTTAACTGAAAAAAGTCATTAAAACATATTTGGAAATCCATGGTTTTCACTGGAAATTTAACAAGATATCCCTGTCAAAAGATAAATTAAAGCAATGACCAAGCTGCGTGCTGCAGCAAAAGCTTATCAGGCCTTCTCACGAAACATCTACACGCACGGTATGAACATGCTGCACCATCTAGTCTAAGAATGTAAACACATGTTTATGCGTTACGTGCACATTCACACGTCTACATACCCATGTTCATGCATGCATATAACAGTAGAAGTGCAAATTTACATCACAGACACATACATACAGTGGAAGGTTGTCTAAATGAAACAGAATAACACACATCAATAATGGGACATTAAAGTGTGTATGACGTTTTCTATTACATTGTGTTTTAACATTATTTGTAATTTATTGATTGTACTGCGGCAAGATTGTTCCGTCGAGTCACTGCTTTGCTATGCACTCTTTGCCTTTGTTAGAAATTACTGTACATCGTGAAATAGACAGAGTATATTATATAGCAGTTATTTTTGTAGCCCTTATAGCCCTCGGGGTGCATTAGAGGTCTGCAGGGGGTGCGTGAGATTTTTTGCAATATGCTAATTAAAAGTATGTCGTACATGATTCATGAAAAAATTATACTAAAATAACTTATACATTAAGGGATGGATTGTAAACATTTGAAGTGTAAAAAGTTACACGGCTGTTGTACCAGACCACTGTAGCTCTTTTATAGAGTTTTCTTCCTGCAACATTTTTTCAAAGTTGTTGTCATTTGTTGTCCCTTTTTTCCACCAGTTCTTGCCTTACTCATTTCAATACTAATTAGTCTTTTTTCCAGTTTTTTTGCTTTTCTCAAGATTTTCTTTAAGAGTTTTTTTTACTTTTGTTGACCTAGTGTTGGCCTACGTCCTCCCTTCTTTCGACACTCTTTTTCAATGGTTTTCTCTTTTTTTAAGGTTTTGTTGTTTTTTTATTATTATATAGCATTTACATTTTTTTTTGTTACAAGGCTGTTTGGTAAATTTATTGCTGATATCGCTGTGATGTTCCTCTTTATTTGGACTTTTTTTCCTACCAAATATGATTAGCGCTGGTTAGGGGGTATTTAAAAACACAATTCAACTGGGGTACATTAATGAAAAAGATTTGAGAACCACTAGTATAGAGCATATGACCTTGCTTTGAAGAACATGCCCTTCTGTTGTTACAAAAAAAGTGAACTTGCTAAAGGTAAACAAGAAAAGAGAACAGGAGAGACCTTTAACGACAATATTGAAAAAAGGAAGATATATGCGGGAAAGAGGCGGGCCCTTTCCAGTAACTCCACACAGTTCCTCTTTCTGTGGAAGTCCAACCGTGTTATATTTTACCCCCCCCCCCACACTGCCCTTTCCAGTATCAGCATGACCACACACACTGACTTCCCTACACACACTGATCACACATTAAGCTGCGAAGAGGTTGAAACCGGACATGGGGTGAAGCTGACGGTGCTCGCTGTGTTTCTTTTTGTAGAGCTATCACTCAGAGACTCAACATCCCCGCAGTGACACTGACGTTGGCCTCCAGTTCCATCGGACCTGACTTATACCTAATGTTATTCATACACAGGGAAAGGAGCAGGGAAACTTGTGGTTTGATGGACAGCCAGAACGATTACTATGTGTTTGCATATTACTGTATTTTGCATACCAGATGCGTGCATGCATGCACAGTTACTGTGTAAGAGGGAAACATTTCTATATTGTGCAACAACATAATGGGGGAATGACGTTTTTGCCAATTATCATTGCGTTTCTTTCTTTTCTTTTTTTACATGAATTCACATCTACAAATATAAGAAATGTGTGTACATTAGGTGTGACCTGTGTAGAAGGACTAATCGTTGACATTCAAAGGAAAGATTTGGCTCACATTGTGTATGTGTGTGTGTGTGTGTGTGTGTTTGTGTGTGTGTGTGTGTGTGTGTGTGTGTGTGTGTGTGTATGTGTGTGTGTGTGTGTGTGTGTGTGTGTGTGTGTATGTTTGTGTGTGACAGTGAGACTCCACATTGGGGCAGGGCAGCAGGTCCTGTCATTTCAATGTATCTGCTGTACTGGGCACCTTCTCTAGATTGTGAAAGAGTGGGATCCAAGCCAAGACAGCCACGCACACCCACACACACCCACACACACACACACGCATGACACTCCCAGAACATTAAGTGAGTGAGCTGTCGAGGCCTGCGACCCTCTGCTGTCTCTGAGTCAAATGTGAGTCTTGGCCCAGTAAACAGAGCATCTTTCACGGGTGGCTGCTGGGGAGCACAGCCCTGTCGGCCGCATCAAAGCCAAGGAGCTGACTGTTGGAAAAAGAGCAGGACTGATGACTGATGCCGGATTCATCCTCTTAACGTAAAAACATGGGGACATTTGTTAAACAATGTGTGCTGCCAGGACACAGGGGCTTTGACCCCGATCACCCTTATTGTTGGCTATTTTAGAAAGACAACAGTGTGTTCTTTCTCCTCTGCTCTTCTCCCTGTACACTACCAGCTGCACCTCCAGTCAACAGTCTGTCAAACTTCTGGAGTTGGCAGGCGACATCTCCCTCAACGTTCTCATCTATGACGGTGACCAGTCCGTCTACAGGTGGGAGGCTGACCACCTGGTGACCTGGTGCAATCAGAACAATCTAGAGCTCAACGCCCTAAAGACAATGGAGATGGTTGTGGATTTCAGGAAGAACTCATCCCCACCTCCCACCATCACCCTCACAATTGACACTATGGAGTCTTTCCGCTTTATTTTTTATTTTTTAAAACATACTGTGTACATTTGTTTATACTTCTGATTCTAATTTGAGGTTTAATACAATTAAGTTGCATAAATCATGTTTTTATCATGATATTCAACACAAACGCGGGTGGCGACAATTCACTCTGAAATTAGAGCTGACAGCAACAGAGAACATTTAAATACTGACAGCAACAATATCATTGGTTGATAGAGATTGTGGCTTATCCTGGTTGGTTTAACCAAAAGAGTAAACATCCTCTAATCAGCTGCTAATGTGACACAGGAAGAAAGGGAGCTGAGGTGAATGAGTGAGTATAAAAAGAGAGACTCTCTTGCTGAACTTAAGCTAAGCTTCATTTGTTTTGGGATTTCATCGTGGTGATGAAAACTGAGTGAATACAGGAAACCAGTATGCAAGGTAACAGTGTTGGAAAAACAAACACAAGTCTAGAGTCCTGCTAGCGGCTCTGTGAGGCTGTACATGGACACAGTGGTGGTTGAGCTTATGTCATCATGGTAGTCATCATGTTCTTGACGTTCTTGACGGATCACTCCGTTGCCGGCAGAAATTCCGACAGACTTTCTGTTGCCTTGGGCTCCTTTTGTGTTGACACTTTGAGCTCTGGTCGATTTATGAGGACTATGGTTAACCCTCCTGTTGCCCTCAGGTGAAATTTGACCCGTTTACAAATACTGTCTCTGTCAGATGACAAAAGAATTTAAAAAAAGTGACAAATGTTGAAAAAAACGAAAAGGACAAAAATCAACAGTAACATTTATTTTTAAACACTGAAAAAGTGACCAAAAAACAGCAAAAACACTGGAAAATGCAACAAAAAATTGTTAAAAATTTGATTAAAACATAACACAAAAACGTCCAAAAAGTGACAAAAACTTCAAGATAAATCTGGATAAAGAACAACAAATGTTGAAATTTCAACCAGGAAAAAAAGTGGGGGATCGATTCATCAGCTGGTATCTGCAGTCTCATGCTAGCATGGCTAAAAGTAATGAAAATAGTGGAGAAAAAACTTGCTCAATGTGTCGTAGGATAGAATTTGACACCTAACCTACAGCAGTGTTTTTTTTTAATCATTTTGTGGCCTTTCAGTACACATTATCCGAAGTGAACAATGTGCAATTTTACCAAGTTTGTGATGTTTTAACTTAAAGTAAGGATATTACAACTGCCATACTCTATGTAACTTCTGCATTGTAACAGAAAACTACAAAAGCAAAAACAGCAGTGAAACTAATTTCAGTCAACAAATATATTTTCTCATGTGCATTCCGTATTGTTGTCACTCTCTCACTTTTTCTACAACACACTCCCAACACACACACACACACACATTCTGGCCCTGCTATTCTCTTAAAGAGATTTACACGCACAAGTATAAACTTCAGGAACCTTATGTAGGCTACGGCGTGGAGCCTCTGCAGGACCATAACTCCTGAGGTGTTGAGTTAGCTATCCAGTTTCCTCTCTCAGTTTTCAGCACATTTGACAGAGCCAGTATAGCATCGCTGACTGCTTGGTGAGGATTCTGTCAAATCTGATGAGAGGTTGATGTGCTGTAAGCTATTAAAGAAGAACAGGCCTTACATAACTATACAACAGGCCTGCGGGCGTTATGAAGTGTTTCCTTTAGCAGATGGTACAACATTTGTTTTGCCTTTAGAGACACTAGATGGGAGCATTGTCCTTGTTTCTATGGCTCTAACAGAAATAAACATCAGTCAATTACTTGATGGATGGTGCAGGCTTGGCTTTTCTTCTGTCAGCGGATCATGTAGCTGTGAGTGTGTTGTGTTATGTCAGACATCATAAGTGTCATCTAGCAGCATTCAACAAAGAGAAGATAAAGAAAGGAATCTCATTTGGATGAAACACGGTAAATTCCAAAGCTGTCAGGGTGTCATCATGACATAGGTCACTGCTCTTTACACTTCATTACTAGAGCTCATAAACCAGACACCACTTACTATAAATATTATACGATATAAACAGGGAATTGACTCACACCTAACAATAATTTGCAATGCTAGTGGTGGAACCTAACAAGGGATTGTAAAGGGACACAACAGAATCTCATCCTTAAACTGGGTGTTGATGGGTGAGATAATGTGATAGCATTGCGCTTCAGTATTTTATTTTAACAGAAAAAAAACAATTAAATAATCAAGCAGGTTGTGAATGTGAAGATTTTTTTGACAAATTATTCAATAGAAATGTTGCTGTAAAAAAAACTAAAAACAAGAATACTAATTCACAACTCAATTGTTAATCATCGTTAGACGTTGACAGAAAAATCTCAACTCAAGGTCCAAATACAGTACACACGTGTGTTCTGGAGCCTTCTGGAGTCTTTATCAGCCGATTATGTCGTCATGGAACTACGAGACATTCAAAGTGGCTATTAGTCAGTTACAACTTAAACCCTGTCTGCTGATTAAGACCATGGTCGAGTCCGAAATCACAAACTCTGCTTTATGTACTCAACATGTATACTCTCGTATAGGCTGGGCAAAATGGAGAAAATCAAATACCACCATATTTTTGACAAAAATACTTCTAGAATAACTAAAATAACAGTTGTTTTAAATACAAAGAAATGTATATTAGAGCCTTATTTATATCCATTGGTTTGTTATGATCGTTGTCAATACTACCGTCTTGCAATGTTTATTTATACCAGCGTATTGTCCAGTATTGCATAAAGTAATATTTTAATCAGAAATAGAATTCAATTCGCGTTCTATTGGTTTCATACTAAAGTTTTGGATATTCTAAAAAAATCTAACACGCAGTTTTAGCCTATTAAAGAGCATGTTCGTATGGAATTTTGGACGCAGTCTATGTGAGACTGTCAAAACCTCCAAGACAAGTTAGTGAGTGGACGTTGAGTTGAAATTGTTTGGTTCAGATTCTTTACTTTAGGACCCATGGCAGCGGCACAGAAAGTATAGATTTTTTTCTACAGGTGCACATGCCCTTATTAATCTTAAATCATCTTCCGAGACTCACAAAATATTAAAAATTCAAGGTCCTCTTGCTCACTTGTTCTGGAACTTTCTACTGTATCACACTATCTTCATCAGTGGATGAATTTCTGTCAGATATAATGGAATTTTGGGCGTTAAAAATGTCCTATATTAAGTCACAAATTAAACCCCTTGGGTGCATGCCATGATTAATCTTAAATCATCTTCAAAGACTGAAAAATACTGGAAAATACTATAAATAATAATAATATCATGGTCCTCTTACTCGCTTGTTCTGGAACTTTCTTCTGTGTCACACGGTCTTCATCAGCAGATGGATTTATGTCAGTTATCATTGACCTGTACATGTTCAAACTTTCTAATGTTTGCTTATCTTCATTGGACACAAAGGTTCAGTCACTAAGGCCCACGTTTCGGATTGCCTTTGAGTAATCCCACCCTCCTACCAGCCAAGTTGAAAGAATATATCAGCTACCATCAAGCTATTCTTAGAGATTTGCCACACCAGACAAGACACCTCTCTACTATAACAGTAGTTGTTGATACAACACAACACACCGTATCCAGCAACTTGTAAGACCTCCTGGGATAAGGCTCACCGTGCTGTGCCGGGGTAGATTTCCAACGCCCTGCTTCCTGTAAAAGCTCTACGGAATCTGTTTGCCACTCTGTTACCCCATGATAGGAATAACTGGACAGACATAGCGTGGGCTCAGCCTCATTCCACACAATTATCTCAATTAACACCAGCCACAGAGCCTGCCGTAGGCCTGAGAGAACAGCATTGTGTGCGTGCTGTTTTGGATTCATCAGATGGAAAAAAGCTGGATGGAGGAGGGAGAAAAAGAACGTGACTGTGGTGTGACTGCCTTGGTTGTTGCTCCTCATTCCATTGTTTGATATTTTGCCTTGGCAGTAACATGAGGCGCCTGAAAAACATGTATCATGAACATAACTTCTGTAAAACTAGATCAGGACTTAACCCACCAGTCATCGCGTATGTATCTCTCCAGCCACCTGTGCCGCTGCCGCAGCTCCATTTGTCACTTGTCATCCCTGTTACGTTAAGTTTTACCATAGAAGTACGGAGATTAGATGAGACACACAGCCCCGTAGAGCAGTAGCCAATAACGTTTGTTTTAGTAGAGCAAATGTAGCTCAGCGTAAATTCTTTCAGGAAGACCTAACTTTTGATCAGTGCAGCTGTTATCCTAATAAATGTACTTTCTAGCTGTGTATAACTGTCGCATATATGCAACTAGTCTCTCCTGATTTAACTATAGCTCAGTGTAAATTTCAGGAAGACCTTATTTAATTAATCCTCTCTTCCTAAATGGAATTAGCTGGTGAAGGCATTCACCTTCCTACTTAACCAATAAGAACCGTACGCAAATTGCAAGGGCCAATCACAGAGTCACAACCCTGCTTTAAAAAAAATCAGTTTCTCCCCTTGCTATTCAGCTGTCATTGCGGGCAAAGAGTGCAACCCTCCACCTCCCCTTCCCCCTCCAGTCCTCTACTACAGCTCACCGGTCAGCAGCCTTTTTTGGTCTGGTCCAATTGTGGGGTCTGATGGTTCTCTACCCCTCTACAGATAAACAAAATATTTGTATAGCAATGGAGTCTAATCCAGTAGTCTAATCCAGCTGTACAATAAACCCAATGTGCATGTCTGCAAACGTGTCTCTCCTGATTGAATTACTCACCATACAAACTCTCTCTTTGTATTTTGCAGGGTTTGAATTAGCAGGTGAAGTGAAAATGACAGAGTAGCATTTAAACACCAACCTGTACACAGTGCCAACGTATTTCTTCTAGTACAGTCTTTTGGTTTTTGCCTCACTATTACAAAAATACACACACTGTAGTATCTGCAGTTGTTCATTCTGTCTTGACAATTTCTGCATTTAGAAATGTTCGGAAGCTTCAGATGTCAAACTACTTTCTCATTTTAGCCACTTCCATGACTATCCAAAATACTTGTGTCCTATACATCATCACAGAGAAGACAGGTCCCAAAGGTCAGATCCGGCAGAGCCCTTATTTCAAAGGGCTGAAACAATAAAAGGCTCTGGGGGGTTTAATACATTTTCAATGAGAGGGGAATGCATCAAATTGTCACATTTACTGAGTAACTGAATAATGCAATTATTTGATTATTAAAGATAAAAATTTGTGTATTTCTGTCGATCAACTGTTTACTAATCAACTGACAATTGCATCTCTATCTGTCATTAAAGAATACGATAGGAAGCACTACATGTGTCGTCAAAATTAGCTGATAAACTGGAAAACTGAGTTCAGACGTAAAACTTTACCAGGCAGAAAGCTTTAACCATGAAACGGTATGTGACCATATCTCAGCAGCCTGTCTTCACCCACTCCATCAACACTACGACTGCTGTAAAGCCCATTCCTTCACTCCATCCACTTACTAACCTTTCTATATTAAGGCCCACTGACCACCTCCCCATGTGTGACCAGTACAGTGCTGTACATACATCATTCCATCAGAGGTATTCTGTAGTACATGACACACACACTACAAAGTGAGCTCTGATTACTGTTTATTGTGCACATACACAGTGTCTGTTCACGTTGCATTGCATCATGTAGGCTCTTAGAAATGTTTTCCAGGAGGTTTGGAGGTATGTGCATGAACAGTTAATACATGTTTTATGATACAGATTTGTTAATTTGTGTTATCATATTTATGTTGTGTTTATGCATATTAATCATTAAATGTGGTCACCAATACTCATTATATCTCCTTAGAACAACAACATTATGCTCCGTTACAAACCATTTCCACAGTGTCTGTATTGCTTTTGAAGGCTAATCATTGTGTAATCATGAATACTAAATCAACAAGGGATTACTGGTACATTTGTCAAGAGCTTTCACAAAGGGAAATGTTTTAAGAAGAATTAGTGTGTCTGAATTCAATAGGCAGAGATCCATGGTGTGGGGGCTGTAGGCAAAATCCGGATCACTCTATGTGAAAAACTGTGACCTGAGAGTAACCAGTAGAGCTCAATCCGCGGATCTTAAAGGTCAAGAGGGCACATACAAGGCCAGTTTGTTCAAAATGTATTTAGGAACAAGTACCTTTAAGGCCTTAAAGGTAATACAATATTTCAAATCAGTTTGATATCTAATAGATAGCCAATGTAGGGAGGTAAGCAGGGTGAAGCATGCCTCTTGTCCTGGTAATAATGGAGCAGCAGCATTTTGTTGCTGGAGGGGCCTCTGGCGGATACCTGAGTAAAGTGTTTTGCAATAAGTAAGCTGAGAACAGATATAAGCATGGACAACATTTTGTCGATCAGCAATTGATCAAAAATCCTTTTGGATTTGTCATTTGGAGATTACGTTGAGCAGACACAACTGAACATTTTTGATTTTATCATCAAAATGGAGCTAAGCATCATATAACACCAAGAATAGCACCGGTGTGTGTTTGTGCGTGTTTGCGGGCATGCGTGCGTGCGTGTGTTTATGTGTGTGTGTGTGTGTGACTGAGAATACGGTGGTACACGATGAAGTATCTGTCACCAAGAGTTGATCTGCATGGATGCATTTTCTCACGCCCAAGAACCCTATACCCAGAACCATTACTGTTGATTAATAAATCTTTTACTTCCACAACAGGTGGTTACACATTTCACTCTTGGAGAATGAGTGAAACCATTCTGGCACACTATGCACAAGACACACAAGCTAAGCCACAGAGCCAAGAGACTGTGAACCAGCCAAATGACTGAAACGTTGTGTACAGGCGATTTGTGTACACAGAGTGAAGTCACATACTCGCATAATGGCCGGGCCAGTATTCCGAACAGCTGTCAGATATAGTCTGTGATGAGAGCGGCACTTTTTAAAATGATGACATGTTAAAGTAATTTCACAGGGCTACATTTCTCAATGTTAACATTCAAGTCTTAAACTAAACGTCATATGATCCGATCTTCTGTCTATTTGGCTATTGTTCAGAAGAGTTGTGTGGGACAGATGCAGTTTGTGAGGAATTCACCATTCAAAACTGTCTATTTACAGTTGGGAAAATAACAGTAAGATTCTCAAGTAGAATCCTTTCATGGCTACAGTATGTGTCCATTGTGTTTATTTTAAGGCTAAAGTCTGTTCACAGTGATAAAAGGTGATGCATTAAAACTGTGTTATCAATATTTTATCATTAAGAATTAGTTATTTGACTGTGTAATGTTAAAGGGGTCACTGATAGTAACAAACATGTATGCTATTATTACTACTCAGTTTGTTTTAGGTTTAAAAAAAAAACGGCTAAGAATAAGATAAAATGATTTTTGGTTTTGGTTTGGTTTGAAATCAGTACATTTGTGGTAACTTCAGGTGACGCACATGACGCAGAATGTGACCCAGTTCCATTTGTTCCGTGAAAAAAAAACAAAAAAACTTGCTGTTTCCTTTACAGAAGTTTTTTAACTTTCAACATTTGTTCACCTTACTTCCTGCTTTGCTTCGGTCACAAGCAGTGTAGCCACTAGAGGGCACCTTCACTACAATTGTAAATATGAGTCGTAATTGCTGCTTGAACTAAGAAATGATGGCGGCAGTTTTTCAATGTGGGACTACCAAATGAAACCAATCTTCATAGATTTTGTAGGTCTATGTTTCCACAGCCTAGAGACCACTACAAGATGTGAGATTTGAGAAAGAAAAATAATACAAGAAAGAGAACACTGACGACAACTGGGAACCATGCAAGCAAGCACAGTCACATAGTCGCTGAGCTAGTTGGATGTGTTCTACCTAGTAACTTGTCCTTTCCAAAATATCAGCGCATCCTGCTGAGGCTCATAGAAGACAGCTTATATTGTTTGATCTTCAATTCTATCACTCTTGCTATATCATCAGCCTCATCTTTTCCATAATTCTTGTTTATGTTACAGCAGGATGTAAACTACACAAGTGCTTCTACATCTATGTATATAGAGTGTTTTTTGAGTTGCTGCTGGGTGTAGTTCTTCCCTGCTGATAGAGCCGAGCTAGTTTCCTTTACTTGGGGAAAAGTAAAGTTCATCACATCCCTGTCCAATTTCTAACAGAGCTGAACCTGACATTCCCAATGTCCCCATTCCTGATCTTCTTTCCCAAATGCCCAAGTATTTCAGTAAAAACCCAAAAGTTTTTCACTGATTTCCTCAGAGAACTGTAGGCACTATGATCTCAAAGTCATCCTGATAAATTAGACACACAGTCTAATCAGCTATGTCAGCAGAAAACAAACCTTATTTTGAAAATGTGGCCTCATTGCTCCTGGTGAACTTTCCATGGTGTGGATGCAAGAACAATCATCAGTTGGAGTTAATACTCCCTCCAGTTTGTTTTGGAATCATTAGTTGTGGCTAAATTTACACTGCGTGGTGTATCTTCTTAAAATTGATCTCAACATGTTTGCCAAAGGAACTGCAAGGGCTTCTTGTCTTAACAGCCACGTAATTTAATTCCTGTGAGACGTTTGATGACAGCGGTGGTATCGCAAAGGGATGGAAAGTTAAGATATGGAACCCATCTGGCGCCTTGAAGACTACTCTGAATCATCTTGGGATGTAAAAGATTTCAAATATGATGTGACCCCATGTCTGTGGTGACAACGTAACATGATGATCACGAACTTCAAAACACACTGCACAACATCAATTTAATCACCAATGGCAGCCTCACACCGCCTGACCAAACGCTGGGGAAGGTTGCTATGTTGTAAGTGGGCTGCTACAGAGCCTAGCAGGATTATTTTAGAATATTAGATACAGTACAGTATAAAAAGCTGAAACCAAACTGCATCAGAACATTGTGAAAACCAATGCATTGTTGTTAAAGAAAAAGGTTAAAAATCGTTTAATAACACGGCTGGTGACATCATACTCAAACAAGAAAATGCACTTCTTGCTGAAAATGTGTGTGGATGTTGAAAAGCTAAAATGCTAAAGCTAAACTGAATTGCTAGCTTAACTGCGTAAGAAGAAGGTAAAGTAGTGTGAATAGTTGCAAAAAATTAGATGTGGAATATTTAACATTTTCTTCAGATGCTAAAGTAATTATTGGCATTAAACGTCCAGTGATGCCAAAAGATAGAAAATTGTATGGTTTAATTCATTTTATAGCTGAAAGTGTGAGTATCTCCAAAAAAATCATATTATAGTGTGTCTAATGAAAGTCATAAAAAGTCATAGTACATTATGTCCAAAAATTAAGAACAAATCCTGTTATAGTGTGTCTAAAAATGTAATGAAAAGTCAAAGTTTAGTATAAATTATATTATAGAAGGTTAGAAGTGATAAAGTTGTACTTAACTGTGCGGTAAAAACCCATTAAATAAAAAACAAGGGACTAAAATGCCAAAAAGAAAAAGTCATGGTGTAATATGTTGAAAAGGTCATAGTATTGCATGTCAAAAAAAGTGATAAAAAGTCACAATATAATATGTTGAAAAAGTTATAAAGAGGAACAGTATGGCATGTCGAGAAAAGGGTTAAAAAAAATCACAATACACTATGTTTGAAAAACTTCATTGCAGACTATGTCAAAAAGTGATGAAAAAGTTTTAGTATAGTATGTTGAAAAAAGTGATAAAAAGTCCCAGTATAGTTATCAAAAAAGTTATGGTATACTATGTCAAAAAGGGATATAAAAGTATGTTGAGAAAAGTAATTAAAAAGTCATAGTCATAGTACTGTATGTCGGAAAATGTGGTAATGAAGTCGTTGTATCACATGTCCAAAAAAGTCATAGTATATAATAAAGAAAAAGAAGTGATAAAAAATTGTAGTATAATTAGATGACAAACGTCATGCAAAATCATAGTAAAGCAAGTCAAAAAAGTCGTGGTATAGTGTTTAAAAATAAGTTAATAGTGTAATATGTTGAAAAAAGTGGTAAAAAAAAATAATATTATATGTCAAAAAAGTCATAGTATAGTATGTTGAAAAAAGCAGTAAAAAAAGTCATAGTATGTATCAAAAAGTTCAGAGTATAGTATGTTGAAAAAAAGTGATAAAAGGATGTTGTATAGTATGACAAAATAAGAGATAAAAAGAAAAAATTTCATGATATAGTTTATCAAAAAAGTCACAGTGCAAATTATCAAAAAAGGGATAGAAAGTCATAATATAGTGAGTCAAAAAAGTAATTAAAGGTCATAGTACAGTGCGTCAAAAACAAGGTTAAAAACGTCACAGTAGAGTATGTTCAACAAACGTCATAGTATACTATGTCAAAAAATTATATGTAAAAGTCACAGTATAGTATGTCAAAGAAAGTCTGGAGGAACAGCCAAACTTCATTCAACTTTGCCCAGCCCTCCCAAATTTGGGGATTGAACCAGGAGTCAGAGTCTCCACTGCATTCGTGCTGGTGCAGGTCAGAGGAGTGCTAACCACTAAGCCATTATTAGACTAAATGAACACCACTGAAAACAGTATTGTACCTAGAAAAAAAACGTTAAAAATTTGTAGCATTTCATGTTCAAAAAAGTCAAACACAGTTGTAATTGAAAAAACTAAAAGAATAGTATATCAATAATTTGCATTACCAAAAAATTCTAGTATTCCTCCATAAGCAAGCATTGTCGTAATATAGTCTGTCGGAAAACGTTTAAGTCATAATACAGTAAGTCATAAAAGTCGTGAAAAAGATATTTTATTGCAAGTCCAAGAACAGTAATTGTGTAGTATTCCTAAAAAAAATAATGGTATTCTGTATCAAAAAATTCACAGTATTTCTAACAATTTGGTCCCCAAAAAAAAGTCAAAAACTCACATAGTATGTCAGAGAAAGTGTGGAAGAGCACGCAATGTCCATACAACAAGTTTCAGCCTTGACATGGGATGGAACCAGGGGTCAGAGTCTGCACTGCTTGTACTCTGGTACCAGTTTTGAGTTGTTTTACCACTAGGCCACAAAGACAGCAACTAAAAGAAG
Source organism: Etheostoma cragini (assembly GCF_013103735.1). Taxonomy (NCBI): domain Eukaryota; kingdom Metazoa; phylum Chordata; class Actinopteri; order Perciformes; family Percidae; genus Etheostoma; species Etheostoma cragini. The sequence goes on from NC_048413.1 coordinate 24,653,958, forward strand.
AAAACAGTAATAGCTTAGTATGTCAAAAAAAAGCCATTAAAAAGTCATAGTGTTGCATGTCCTCCAGTCATTGTATAGTATGACTTTTTATCAATATGCTATATGATGACTGTTTTGGAGATGCAATACTATGACTTTTTTTGTAGTCTTTTCAATATAATATGCTAATGCACCTTACTTTATTTGGTATCTTGATGGTCCATGGCTTAGTACAGCTCAGTACTTGGAGTACATAGTATGTCAAAAAAATTATTAAAAGTATGTTGAAAAAAGTCATAGCATATAGTATGACTGGAAAAAATACATTAAAAGACATGTGATTGCATATCAAAGAACAGCTCATGTAGTATGTCTGATGAAATGTAGAAGAGCATGCAAAGTCCATACAAAGAACCTCTAGCATAGACGGGGGATTGAACCAGTGGTCACACACTGCCTAAATGCTAAAAAACAGTTTCCAGCTGTGCTAACCACTAAGCCACCAAATATTGTGAGTTGAAAACATTAATAGCACGTCGAGTTGAAAAAAGCCATTAAAAAGTCAGCTTATTGCATTTCCAAAACAGTCATAGTATAGTATGTTGAACAACATCATAATATAGTAGGTTGAAAAAGAGTGATGAAAAAGTCATAGTATAGTATGTTGAATAAAAGTCATAGTATAATATGTTGAAAAAGAGTGATGAAAAAGTCATAGTATAGGATGTTGAATAAAAGTCATAGTATAATATGTTGAAAAAGAGTGATGAAAAAGTCATAGTATAGTATGTTGAATAAAAGTCATAGTGTAATATGTTGAAAAAGAGTGATGAAAAAGTCATAGTATAGTATGTTGAATAAAAGTCATAGTATAATATGTTGAAAAAGAGTCATGAAAAAGTCAAAGTATAGTATGTTGAATAAAAGTAATGGTGTAATATGTTGAAAAAGAGTGAGGAAAAAGTAGTTGCAGTCAAATAACAGTTGCAGTGTAGCATGTAAAAAATTACATGGTTAAGTATGTTGAAAAAAAGTGATAAAGTCTTAGTGTAGCATGTAGAAAATTGTCATTGTATAGCATGTCAGATAGAGTCCAGAAGAACATGCAAACTACATACAGAAAGGATCAGCCCATTGGGAATTGAATCATTGGTCAGTGTCTACACTGTCTAGATGGTGGTGACAGTAGTGAGCTGTGCAAACCACTAAGCCACCAAGAAACCATTTAAAGCAAGTTGAAAACAGTTATACTATAGTATGTCGAAAAAAGACATTATAAGTCACAGTATTCCATGTCCGAAACAGTCATTGTATAGTATGTTGAATAAAAGTTTTGAAGAAGTTTTAGCATAACTAAAAAGTCAGAAAAAGTCACAGTATAGAACGTAGAAAAAAGACATAGCATAGTGTATCAAAAAAGTAAAATAGTAATAATTTGTTGACAAAAATGGTAAAAAATAGCCATAGTATAGTGTTTAAAAAAAAATCATAGTTAAGTTTGTCCAAAGAAATTTTAGTGTCTTAGTAAGTCAAAAGTGTCATTATAAAGTCATAGTATATTATGTTAAAAAAAGTCATTAAAAAGTCAAAGTATAGCAAAAGTTAGCATAGCATCTAAAAAATGTCATAGTATAGGATAGTGGCAAGTCATAGTATATAGTATGTCCAAAAAATTGATAAAAGAATTGTAGTAAAGTATGTCGAAAAAAGTCATAGTATAGTATGTTAAAAAAAAGACATTGAAAGTCAAAAGATTGCACATCAAATAACAGTGATGAAAAAGTTGCAGTATAATGTGTCAAGAAAGTCATAGTATAGTATGTTGAAAAAAAGTGATAAAGTCATAGTACAGCATGTCTGATAAAGTCCAGAAGAACATGAATTTGAAAAGAGTCAACATATGGAATGTTGAAAAAAGTCATAGTATAGTATGTTGAAAAAAAAGTGATAAATAAGTCATAGTAGACTATGTTGAATAAACGTGAAGAACACGTTGTAGTATAGTATGACTAAAAAGTCATGAAAGTCATAGTATAGTACAGTACAGTATGTCCAAAAAAGTTCACTTTTTTGAACATGATATGCTGTGACTTTTTTACCACTTTTCCAACATACTTTTTAATTGAAAAAAGTCCTAAACAGTAGTAATTGAAAAATGTAATAGAATAGTATGTCCAAGAAGTCACAGTATAGTACGTCAAAAAAAGTGATAAAAAGGTAGTAGTATAGTATGATGAAAAAAAGGAATAAAACAGTCAACGTATAGTATGTTTAAAAAAGCATAGTATAGTATGTTGAAAAAAGTCAAAAAAGTAACAAAAATTTAAGTATAGTCTTACAAAAAGGAATAAAAAAGTCATAGTTTAGAATGTTGGAAAAAGTCATGGTATAGTAAATTGAAAAAGGTTGCCTTGTAGTATGTCAAAAGACTGATGAAAATATCAAAGAATACTATATCAAAAAAGTGATGGTCATAGTGCAGCAATTCAAAAAATTCTATTCATTCAATTGTATTTATAGTATCAAATCATAAAAAGAGTTATGGCATACACTTTACTGATGGAGTAGGCATAGACCGCACTCTGTAATTTGCATTACCAAGAAATTCCAGTTTTCCCCCAAGAGCATTGTCATTGTATAGAATGCAATATATAAAACGTTACGACATATTATGTTAAAAAAAAGTCATATTATAGTACTGTACTTCTAGAAAATCATAAAAGTTGTAAACAAGTCATATTAGTGCATGTCCAAATAAGTAATTGTATAGTTTGTCTAAAAAAAACATTGTGTTGTGTACTATAAAATTCATAGTATGTTGAAAATAAAGCATATGTAGTATGTCAGATGAAATGTGGTAGAGCATGCAAAGTCCATACAAAGAAACTCTAGCATAGACGAGGCATTGAACCAGTGGTCACACTGCCTAAATGCTAAAACCAGCTTCCAGCTGTGCTAACCACTAAGCCACCAAGACACCAGATGATGTGAGTTAAAAACATTAATAGCACGTTAAGTTGAAAAAAGCCATTAAAAAGTCAGAGTATTGCATTTCCAAAACAGTCATTGTATAGTATGTTGAACAACATCATAATATAGTAGGTTGAAAAAGAGTGATGAAAAAGTCCTAGTATAGTAAGTTGAATAAAAGTCATAGTATTGTATGTTGAGAAAGAGTGATGAAAAAGTCCTAGTATAGTATGTAGAAAAAAAGACATAAAAAGTCATGTGATTGCATGTTGAAAATAAGTGATTAAAAAGTTGCAGTGTAGCATGTCAAAAAAGTCACAGTATGGTATGTCAAACAAGTGATAAAGTCATAGTACAGCATGGCGAAAACCGTCACACCATAGTATGTTGAAAAAAGTGGTAAAAAAAGTTATAGTTTAGCTTGTCAGATAAAAAAATGGATCAGCCCACTGTGGCTTAAACCATTGGTCAGTGTCTGCACTGCCTACCTGCTGGTGACAGTGTTGAGCTGTGTGTAGTATGAATAAGTACAGTATGTTGAAAAAGAATTGGTTAAAAAATAATAGTATGATATGCCAGATAAAGTCTGGAATGCATTGCAAACTCTACACCAAAATGCCCAGTCCAGACTGAGGATTGGGCCAGGGGTTAGAGTCTGCCCTGCCTACATCCTGGTGCCAGTTTTGAGCTGCGCTGACCACTAAGCGACCAAGACACGAAAAAAAATTAAGTTAAAAACATAATAGCATAGTATGTCAAAAAAGTTCATTAAAAAGTCATATTAATAAAAAACAAAAATATAATAAATAATAAAGAAATATCTAACCACTTCCCTTGAATAGGTCTCCCAAAAGCATCTCAGCTTTATACCACTTATTTCCAATGTGAAGACCTTTGTAGCTGTTGGGAAAGCCAGCAGCCCTGACTACAGTGACTGACACCTCATCTACCCACCGCAGCCCTGCAGAGGCACACACACCAAAAGTATCTGTTTCTTTGTATCATTAGACCTGCTTGTTTGGGTGCTTGGTGCCCACCAGAATAACTCCCATGGATCCCAGTGTTGAGTGATGTCACAGTAAATGAAACACAGGCCAACACGCACACGCACACACAAACACACACGCGCAAACACACACACATACACACACACACACACACACACAAACACACACACACACAGGTGCAAATAACAGCCCCCCATTAGGCCTGCCCGAGTTGTAGTTGCACCCCAGGGGATCTGTATGTATGAGTACCACAGCTTGAGTGCATTCATGGCTTCTAGTTTAGGGCCATGAATGGTTTTTCTCCGTCATATAAATTTATTTGCAGATGAGATCATTTTGTATTTTTGCAGATGGTCCAGAGGAATCAGTGAAGGTTAGGTTTAGGCATGAGGAGTGAGATTGGTTTAGGCTGGGGTAAAAATATCTAGATAAGCCAATCACAGGCATGGTAGGACCGTAAATTACTAGTGTATGCAATGCACCATTGCAAAATTGTTGTTAATCTGTGTTAGTATGTGCAATGTGTAATCTAATCAGAGGATCACAGCACCTATTTATTTTACTGTATATCTCAGCTCAGTGGTAACAAAGGGCAGCACATCTCTGCATTAAAGTCAATGGTGGAAGAAAGACTCAGTTACCTAAGTAAAACAAGCAATACCACCCTGTAAAAAAACTACATAATAGTTAAGTCCTGTATGAAATTGCATTAGGCGTAATAGTAGTGGTGGTAATTGTTTTTGTTGTATTACATGTATAAAAAATAAGCATTTTACTGCTATATCTGTGTCACAGTAAGATGTTGCTAATTGTACACAGTCTTGGGAAGTTCTTTGTAAAGTAACACCCATGACTTTCAAATAAATGTGGTATAGTGTTTCCCTCTACACTTCAATGGATGAGCAAGAGTAGTGTTGTTATATTAACACAGTAGATAGATAATAGCAAATAATATAGTTATGATCCCTGAGGGTTGTGGCGCCCAGAGGCACTTTTCCATGTATTGCTCCCAATGCCGGGTTAAATGCAGACGTCGTGCTTTAGGTTTTGCAGCTCTACAATGTCTATTGTATATTGCATGTTGTATAATGTGTCTCATGTGTGTGCACATGTGTCTGTTAGTGGTGACAGACCCATGAATCTGTCAAAGAAGTTATAAAGAAATATATGATTGACAATTGTTATCAATGCTTTGCACATGCATTACATAAACATATCGTACATGTGTATGTAGGCCACTCTGCGTGTGTGTACGTGTGCGTGCGTGTATGTGTGTGTGTGTGTGTGTGTGTGTGTGTGTGTGTGTGTGTGTGTGTGTGCCCTTTACAGAGGCAGTTTGTAATCAGCTGTCAAAGTGGGCTCCAGTTGGGAGCGGAGCTGCGTGTCGGGCAGCAAAAAAGCTCTCAGGTCCAGATCTGCACACTCATCCATGCACAAACACCAACACCAGCAGCAAAAGTGGAGGACGGACAGGACAGACATTTAACCGGCACTTCTACAGCATATTGATTAGCTGTATTTTTTCAGCTGTACTCATGTTGGTGTGACTGTGTGTGTGTCATTTTCTGTGTTTGGTTTGCCTGTTTTTAGACTCCAGTGATTTTATTGGGAACCAATTGAAAAAAGGTAAGACTTGAATCCGATCAAAATACTCAATACTGCAACTATATATACTTTACTTCTACTGCTGTCAATAGCAAATTGTATATAGCGATGAGACAGAATGTATCGCAAATTACATGGGTTGAACGTATACTGTACTTTCTTTCCACATCTTATACAAAGTTACTATTACGTAATGAAAAATGTTATTTAAGAAAAAAGGAGGTTGTTTTTGTGTATGTGTGGCATACACATTCAGGCTGTTCAAAAAGATGAATATGAAAATTAACAATTTGAGGTAAGAATCACAATGTGCAAAGATCAACGTGTCACAACTGTTAGCAACGTACTAAATGAAATGAGCTGAGGATAACGTGCCAGAGAAGGCCGAGGATGAACAGAACAGAGGGGACAGAGGACAGAGGACAGAGTCCAACATCCCAATGTTCGGAGGAAAGGTGCTTTATCTGGCCACAAAGGTCAATTACCAGAGAATAGAAATAAAACAGAAATAAACACAGGAAAATACTTTTCACTTTTAAAGGCAAAAATGAGGGGGATAATAGAAGTTAGTGGTTTTTATGCTTCCTCTTATCCTTGGTACACTTCTTAGCCATTAGTTCACCAAGACCAGGACCCAATAATGTTAATCTTAGGGTCAATTTAGCGATCACTTTCAATGTTTTAAATTACAGAACAGAAGCGCGCAGTGCATGTTTATTAGTCCCCAATGGGGAAATCACTGCACTACACTCTGTGTACACACTTTTGTTAGTACTCACACACAGGTCTGAAATACACACACATGCTCAGGACCTATACATGCACTATACATGGAGAGATGTCAGAGTGAGTGGGCTGCCAGCTGAACCAACGCCCTGAGCAGTTGGGGGGTACGGTGCCTTGCTCAAGGGCACCTGGCAGTGCCCAGGAGGTGAACTGGCATCTCTCCAGCCACCAATCCACGCTCCTAACTTTTTGGGTCCATACGGGGATTTGAACCAGTGACCCTCCGGTTCCCAATCCAACTCCCTATGGACTGAGCTAATACCACCCCTATGACTTTTGATGTTCTCATGAAAATCACATAACATTTCATTGTAATTAAATAAAGTAGATTCAAATGTGACACATTTGCACTTTAAGCGATGGACACAGGAATAAACACACTATAGTTTAGCTATTCTTAGGACCGGGTTATACTCAAACCTTACTAGTTTGTTAATTTGTTCTGAACGGCCACAGTGGAAGATGTTGTGTGATTTCAACTGTCATGACATTGTTTAAACATAGGGACAACAGTCTCTAGAGAGACATTCAAATCCTGATTGTTTCTCACCTCCACACAGCCAACCCCAACCCCTAATTTAACATAGTTTTTAGTCATTGAATATATTTCATGTAAATTTCTTGTGGTGCAATACATTCCAATAAGTGTGCACCTTATAACAGGCTATAATCTGTATGTGTTCTTAGCCATAACATTTTTGGAAAATGATTTGTTTTGTCCTTTATATGTGTGTGTGGAGATGATTGAGCTGGGCCTCGCTGACGGCAGTCTGATTGACGAGCTGATGGAGCTGACGGCACAGAGCCTCAGTCAGCTGGAGATCCAGGAACGTTTCAACATCATCAAGGAGATCGGCCGAGGGAAATACGGCAAAGTGCTGCTGGTCACACATCGCTTCAGGGGTATGACTGCACTTTGATTTCTAATCTCTTTCAGAAGAGAGTAACCACTTATAAATGTATTGTTATCACCAATTAAAGAAATGTTGAGAAAATCTTTTACACTTGCAGATCTGAATCCACTTTTTCCCTTGAAAAAAGCAAGGAGTAAATGTGTCTTTAAATGATACAAATTGGGGTCTAAATTAATTAGCTCACTACCATATGTTTGAGCCATGTTTGTGGTCAGAAACTGAACGTATTAAGTTGTTTGTCTAATTCTTTCTCTGTCGGCCCAGTTACAATTTTTCAATGCAAAAAAAAAAATCCAACAAAAGGGGCGAGTAATCCAATCTACAACAACAACTAACTTTCTAAAACGTCCATTACAATGCAAAGTTGTTGTAATTCCCAGCACACAAAGAAAAAGGAAGATATATTACAGATCAATCACTGTGAACAGGAGAGAGGTGGGAAAAGTAGGTTACCATTTGTAAAAAAAGACAAGATCTGCACTCTTCAGAACGGATGGGAAGCTCAAACCCTAGGTGACCCTGAGAAAATGAACGACAAGCCAAAGTGGAACAATGACCGTGTCAGTGTACAGACAAAAGTGAGAGAAGAATGCAAAGCATGGGTTGGCATGAGGCTTGATGGCCCGAGGCTTTGAATTTGAAAACCACTGGAGTTCCATAGGAATTGGGGGGTGATGACCTGGGTGACAATTTAGGTTGTAGAACAGCCATGATAAAGTACATTAGGTAATTATTACCGCACACAATGAATACCTTAAAAAGCAGCATAGTGTCAATGAAGTGATCATAAATGTTTGTACTTAATTTTTCTAGTGAGACAACGAAGATGTGCATGGAATTGATATTAATAGCCACAGTATTGGTGATCTGCAGGGACTCCCATGGCATTGAAAGTGATGCCCAAAGCCTCGACTAAGCTCCAGGGCTTTCTGCGAGAGTACTGCATCTCCTTACACCTGTCCTGTCACCCCTGCATTGTGGGCCTCTTTGGCATTGCCTTCCAGTCTAATGAGCACTACTGCTTTGCCCAGGAGCTTGTCATTGGGAGGGACCTGTTTGCTGTCATCCAGCCAAAGGTGGGTCCAACACTGAGACTACAGCCACGCAAGCAGTGCTTTAAGATAAAGTCTGTCAGCATTCTTAAATGCTTACATTGTTAAACTGACATGTTTGTTTTCAGAGGTGGCATGTCCATATCAATTTATCCAATTGTTGTTGAGGTAGGGCTTCTCTTTCTCTAATTGAAAATGTTGGTATTGGCAGTAATAGAAAGACACAGATAAACAGTTCCTCATTCAAAATTCTAAAGTCAAAATAAAATCACATTTTCTTGAAAACTCTTCAGGGTGGATACAATTAAAAAAATATATAATAATCTTCAGTAGACCACCAAAGTCATTAGATTCATCCTTTTGGCACTAGGAATATCTGTGAAAAAGTTTATGTCAACACATCCTATAGTGGTGGTGCTAGAGAAAATAAAAAACATAAAAGGATGAGGATTCATCTTCTGGGGCCATAAATGTCTGTACAAACCTTTGTGTTAATTCAACCAATTGTCTCCAACAACTGACCAACAAATCAAGATTTTAATGTCCATGCCACTAGTGTGGTTAGAAAACAATGGCATGCATAGCACCGTGGCAGAAACATTTGGCTTAATCCAAATGGTTCGTGGTGCTCTTGCAAACATAACTAGTGCCTAAAGCTGTCAAAATCAACAATTGATGAAGTCTGAAATGAGTTAGTGTGGACCCGCCACAGACTTTTCTTTGTAGATAAAAACAGAGTTGAAAGGAGTACCAGAATTTTGAAGGCCTACTTAAGTAAAAGTATCATTATTTAAAAAAAAAACGTTGTACTCAAGTAAAAATGTGTGATTCCACTGTTGAATTAAAAAAAGATCTTTAGGCTACAATAACTTGTTTCAATAATTTTTAATAATTTGTTATGGATATGTATTAAAATGACATTATTAACATGTAGTTTGTATGTAAAACTAGTGGAACAAAATCAGCAACATAAACCCTTATGTCTAATATTTTGAAACCTTTGAAAGTGACACAAAGAGCCCCATCCCTTCCTGTGTCTGATTTTTCTAGGTGGGTATCCCAGAATCCTCAGTGAAGCGTTGTGTCCTCCAGATAGCTAGTGCTTTGGAGTTCATCCACAGCCATGGTCTTGTTCACCGTGATGTCAAGCCTGAAAACATTCTCCTGTTGGACAATCACTGCTGCCAGGTCAAGCTGGCAGACTTCGGACTCGCTCAGAAGAGAGGCACTCTGATTCGCTTCATCACAGGAACCCTTCCCTACATGGCTCCAGAGCTTTGTACAGTGGCCCTGATGGAGGGCCAAAAAGAAGTGACCGCTCCTCCGCTTAGTGTGGAGCCAAGTCTGGACACCTGGGCCTTCGGTGTGGTTATCTTCTGCATCCTTACGGGGTATTTCCCCTGGGAGCGCTGCATGGACTCGGACGAATTCTACCAGGAGTTTGCAGACTGGTGCAGAATGAAGGAGAGACCAAACACTGAGGAGGACATTCCTCCTTTGTGGAAAAGGTTCACTCCAGAAGCCATGGAAATGTTTGGTAAGCTCCTGGCTCTGGATGTAGGAAAGAGGTGTACAGTGGGGGAAGTAAGCACATATGTGGAGAAAGACTGGCTTAGAAAGGTACATGGGAATGAGCAGCAACAGACAGCAGAAAGAAACAGTGCCTCTGGGGAAAATCCTGGGCATCGCGAGGTCGAAACACTGCCTAATACATAGTCACAGACTGAATTAAAAAAGAACTCTATAGTGCCTAGAAAGCATCTTAAATATCCAAGTATAGGTGAAAACAGTAGGATTACGTATTCTTTGGCTCCGGGGGGAGCTGTCCGTAAATTACAAAAAGAAAATTACCCCAATGATGTTGGGGTTATGTTGGATTGGGTTTTAAACCTAACATTTTCAAAAAGCTGCATTACAAACATGATACATAGAGTTTGAAATAATTGTGCACATTTGCATTGTGGGAATGTTGGATCCAGTGTTTCAGGACGTCTCAGCCTCTGCTGCACCATTGTCTTTCAATCTGTGTCTTGTACACCAGCATGGGATTGTAGTGGTGCATAAGGAGTACAACAGGGTGTTATTTTTTCACTCGTTGCCATGGTATGTTTCCAGTTATTGATGTGATCTGCATGCATCAAACTTGATTGAATAATGAGTTTGACATAACAAAACATGAAAAATATGACGGTATGATAGATATATTGAAAATAAAAAATAATACAAAAAAAGGAAAAAACGTGAGCAGGTGATGACAGACATGTTTCTGTAAATTGTTTACTCAATTGTCCAGACTTTCGTCATGCGTAAAAAAAAAAAAAAAAAAAAAGTTAATCACAGAAACCCAACAAAGCAAGAAGTGGCTTTGTAACTGATAAAACTCTCAATAATAACATTCACGGAAAATAAAAACAGGAAGGGGAAACGTAATCATAAACATGATTTTCCTGAGGAGATGCCAGAAGCAGTTGTAACCATACCCCTACACCTCACATGATTGTTGCAGTGTTGTTCATAATGTGACAGCAGTGTGAGAGCATAGATTAGAATCATGCCTTCATCCACTTAGTTGTGCTCTTTTCATCCACTCTCTTGGGCTGGTATCAGATTACCCTCTTTGAAGTTAGAACCATGACCCATGTCAGATTTATGTGTTGGTCCCACTCAGTTTTTATCCCCCCTTTCACCTACTTCACTGATCTTCTTCAACCCCTTTACATTAATGATCTCTTGACAATCTGCTACAGCTGGCTCTCCGCTGATGGATGTCCTGCTTTTGTCCGAGTTTAAAGGATGCCACAGGTGCTTGGGACATGAAGCCATCCAAGGGGGGCAGACCCAGACTTGGCAGGGGGCCTGGACCTTCTTATCCCCCTCATGTGTTACAGCATGTTTAGGGTTTTACACTAACCAGGGTCATCTATCAGCAGACCCCTGGTCATACACAAACACTAATACAGCCAGAAAATCTGACCACAAAGCCCTCCATGCTTGCATTTACACGCATACAGGAGCCGACCTAGTGTTTAAAAAGATTAAAACAATATTATGCATGCCTATTCAGTGTAACACAACATTACAACTAGGGTATTAATCTTGTACACTTTAAAACATGTAAATGTAAATGTGCTGTATTTATATAGCGCTTTTCCAGTCTTAACAACTGCTCAAAGCGCTTCTACATCTACAGGAAACATTCACCATTCACACACATTCATACACTGTGGCCGAGGCTGCCGTACAAGGTGCCACCTGCTCATCTGATAAACATGCACACACATTCACACTCCGATGCGCAGCACCGGGGGCAACTCGGGGTTCAGTGTCTTGCCCAAGGACACTTCGACAATGACTGCAGGGACGGGGATCGAACCACCAACCTTCCAATTGGCAGGCAACCGCTCTACCACTGAGCCACAGCCGCCCCATCTTGACATACAGAAGAAAGAATAACAAAATATATATTATTTACGTTTCAACGCATGGTTTTTCACTTTGTTGCATGTGAATGAGAGATTATGCTTTTCTGCTAAATCTACCAGTCAAAAATTCATAATTTTAATGGTAGACTGAACAGATAAGCAAAAGTAGATTTTACAGGAAACTTCATCAACACAAGAATCAGATGTAATCATCACACCATTTCCTTTGCCCGCCAAATAAAGATAGTTTACTGCTCTATTTACTGCTCTACTCTATATCTCATCTACAAGGCTGTCATGCTTCTGATACTTGATGACCAACAGAAAACAACACATCATCGGGCACTGTGTGTTACACATGTTCTGAAAAGGGCCGTTTTAGGTCAGCGGTCCCCAGCCAGGGGTACTTCAGTTACCCCTGTGTGCTAGGGGCACTCATCTTCACATATTCTGGAGTTGCTCTCCTGTTGGTTAGTTCTGGAACCACATTGCAACCATAAATTATCTGTCCTGATCAACGTTACTGTACCTGTTTCTGTCAATGTTTTGATTCTAAACAACCTGTTAGCCTTTCAGCTCTCCAAACCTAAAAAACGTGCTGTTTTTGCCGGACTCGTGGATGCAAAGAACATGACTGCAAGCCGTTGGAAACCGCCTCATGATGTGTCTATTTGTATACGGACACTTTCTTTTGGAATGTAGTGTATTTGGAAAAGTCAACAGCTTGCGTAAATGGAGTGCCAGGAAAAATGTTGAACACTTGGTACAGCATTGCTGACTGTTTTAGGGCCATGCTGTAGGCTGGTGCTGCGGCCTTCTTGCTCCTGTTTGCACATGTGTTTGGTCCCTTGTCTTGTTTCTGGTTCGGTGTGTGTTGTTTGTGAGCTGCGGACGTCGATTTTGCTGCTGTGTTGTTGTTGTTTCCCTCCTTCCCGTCTTTTCTCTCTGTTTTTATTTTTATTTCTTAGTGGTCCTGGGACACATTCTCATGTCTAGGATATTGTTTGTAATTGTTATTGGAATAAAAACATTTGGTCACAAAAAAGTAGTCTGTTTACAATAATTCAAAAATGGTTTTACTTCTCTTTGGCAGTCCTCTGGTTTGTGGCACCGTCACGAATGAACGATCCCATACACAAGAAAACTGGCCTGCTGCTGGATATTTGTCTAATAATCCTTAGCTGAACCAGGAGATTTTTGACACAGGAAGAAAATTACTTTATTTCTCATTCTCAAGCCTGAGATCTTCATATTGTGATAATGTACCGTTACTTACCTGTATGTCTGGAGCACATGTTAAATCAGACGACAAGAAGTCATGTCTTTCCAATAGCATCATTTCTCACCACCCACCCACCCACACGCACATACAGTGGGTGGCACTATCTTTGTGGGAAACTGTCATTGACATAACGCATTTCCTAGCCCCTTACCCTAACCTTAACCATCACAACTAAATGCCAAATCTTAACCCTTGTCATCACCCTAACCATAACCTAATTCCAACCATTATCCTAAACAAAAGTCGTAACCCTCAAACTGCCCTTTAAAGTTGTCGGGTCCATCGAAGATGGATGGATGGGTCCAACATTTTGGCCCCAGAAAGCTGTTGGGACCCTAGGAATAGAGTCAAACAAGAACAACTACACACAAATGCACACACACACACACACACACACACACACACACACACACACAAACACACACACACATATCCAGGCATTCTGCCATTCAGGCTTCTGATGACATCATACACATGGGAGCACTATAAATAATACCATATTGTTTGTTATGGAAAGTGACCACAATTGGGGCCTTTCCCCCAGCCGATGGCTCGACTGTCTGTCACCTCCATAAACAGTCGTCATGAGGATGGCTTAAGAAACTTTTTACAGTATCAAACATGTATCTGTGTTTGAACAAATGAGGACCTTGAGAGTCACAGTAGACAGACCCAAGTGCCCCGGATTAATATATGTCGATGACGATCTTCTCCTAAGCCAAACAAGTAATTATGGTGCCTAAGTCTAACCAACCTGTGAGTGTATAACTGCATTAATCACATAAAACTACAATGTTACACGTATGAAGACGTTGATCTGCTACTGCCGGTCATTTTGGAAACGCTCCTGTGGGTCAAACGACCTATGTGGTCAAAAGGGTTGAATAACTTGTTGGCTTTGTTGAGAGAAAGAGAATTTCTTATTAGAATCTTACAAATTTAGCTAAACAACACAATGCTATACTGAGACTGAACGAAAAATGTTAACCCTTTTATTTACAGATCACTATGTGTCTGCTGGATCTATTTCAGCTTTTGCCACACAGCAAACCTATTCCTACCCCCAGGTCCCCCAGCAAGGCCTCTGACAGCAGGGTGCGACATTAACATTTCATACGAGGGCTGCTGCTTACAAATTAGTCCCTCTGGGTGTATCATTGGCTCTGTTGTCTCAGTGGCCCTTGGCTAACTCTCGACTAAACATGTGAGGCTCAAGCAGGTCCATCAATCTCTTAAAAGCACCACAAGTTTGTCTGCAGGTCCCTTATGGATGCTCTTACTCATGTTAACATTTGTAGCGAGCAGCTGCTCTCTCTATGTTTTAAACATGGGGGGGGGGGGGG
>NC_048413.1:24668327-24681582 GCF_013103735.1 Etheostoma cragini
TAAGGGATTATAGAGAATATATGCATGAAGATGAAACTGTATTCAAAACGTTTTTAGATGAAGAAGAGTGTTTGGCTTTAATTGTATTTATTTTTTGTAGTCCGGGGTCACCGTTTGACTTTGTGTGATAAATGCCAGGCAAAATCACAACAGTTACTTAACAATAAATCAACAAATTATGAAAAAAATGACCACATTCAAATTAAAGGTATTTAAGACATTATACCATTGTTAAAGATTAGACCAGCAGGATATTTCAGGCACACTTGAGTCACTCTACAAACGATGTCATGTGAAGAAAACGGCTTGTTGTGCTGTGTATCAAACTATATATGAGAAAGATAACATACAGTTTGATACTCAACATCTGAGCCGTTTTTCAAAGTTCCCGGAGTCTATCGGCATCGTTACATGCAAGTAGAGAATAAAACCCAAAGTGGTAACATAGAGCGTACACAAAGTCTGGGGAAAGAATTTAATGGTGCACAATACTGCTATTGACACAAGGCTAGCACAATGTAGCAGTGTCACAAGATACAGGAACTGCTACAAAGCTCATGCTACAATGCACTGAATTTAATTCTGAAGTGCAACACGTAGAAAAATCTAGAAACTTTCGGTAAATAAAAAATGATGCAAAGTATACTTTACAAAGAGATCACATAAATAAAACAGTATTTTCCTTTGTTAACATTGTTGTTGCACTCATAACTACAATATAATACAAAAGATTGTGCCAAATGAACATTTAATTCATGTTTTATAGAATATCTTTAATGGGAAAAAACATTTTTAAATGAGCATATTTGCTTTATTGTAAATAAGATTGATACAATACTATATATATTATACTACTACTATACTGTATGCTATATACTATACTACTAATATTATATTAATCTTGTCATCTAACTCTCTGCAACTATTCCTTAAAATATTATAATAATAATCTGACAATAATGTCTCAGTGTTATACATTCTTATAAAGAGGATAACCATGTGATAATATCAACTGAGCTTACTGTATCAGATGTGTTACACACAAGGAGTTTGACTCATGTAGTAACATTTATTTCATTGTTGCTTTCTCTGTGCTTCCCGGTTGCTACAGGCCTTCTTCATATAGGCGTATTGATTGCAAGTAATAGACACATTGAAAAACTACTGCAAAAGTAATCGCTCATTAAATATTGCATCAGTCGTAAAATCTTTGTACAACTACTGTATATACATCAGATAAAAAAAAAAAAAAAAAGAATAAAACATCCTATACAGTCATTACAAGATTCGGAGTGCATTCCATGAGAGCCATAAAATCTACCTAGTTGTAGTACATTGGTTTGAGCGGTGTGTACAGCACAATGATGGCAACTAAAACAACCCAAAGAAAATGTAATGTAATGTAAAAAAGCATAAAACGAGATAAAAAAACGTAAAAAAAAAAGTGTCTAAAAAGCTTCAAAAAAGTGTTCAATATCAAGGTTACTTTAAAGCAGTGATCTTCAACGGGGGTCAGTGTGTGTGGGGCCTCTAAATTAGTCCTCATTTAGGAGTTTTTTTTTCTCCAAAATTAAAAACTCTTGAATCTAACATACTGTATTATTAGCAAAAGTCCCCATTCTAACTGGCCTATAGGTCAGGTAGTCACTAGCCGTCCACAGATACAGTTTATCCTAAGAATTCATGTATGTTTTAATATTAAATAATGATTTACAACAATTATAGAATATTTTAATTTCTGTTTTAAAGGTTTAATATTCCATGTAAAAAAAAGTATGTATAAAGGTTTTAGGCCACCCTGCACATTAGTGCAGGCCCAGTATAATATGCAACTTCATTTCACACAATATGCAGTATATCATGGCAGGTCCCTGCTCCATCTCTTTCAGTTAAAGGGTCCTTTGTTTAAAAACCGTTGACGACCCCTGCTTTAAAGTTTTATTTGAACCACTTTTTCATATTTCTGCTGCATAAAAAGCTCACTACGGTAATGTTGTTTCACTATAATATGGACTTATTGAGTAGTTTTTTTGCAAAAGGTAGCCAAGTTTTTTGAAATGTATTTCTGTAGCCTTTAAACCTAGTTTTGGCTCACCCATCCTGGCCTGGCACTAGGTAGTCGTCATCCCCCTCCACTAATCCTTGAGGTGCTTCTGCAACGCTTTCAAGTGTTGTTTGGGTGCTGTTGTGGACTTCAGCCTCAGTTTGAGTGATTTCAGGGCAGGCTTCGATGTCGTCGTAATTCTCCTGTGGGTCTTCCACCTCGTAGGTTACCCCATCTGTTAAGAAGAAAAACAGTAGCGTATTAAAATTGCTCACTCTGATTGCTCACAATGGGAGAATCTGAAAAAGCATAGGTCTTCAATTGTAAAAAGAAAAGATGTCAATTATCTCAAAACTTTCCTGTGCTTTCATTGGGATCACCCTTATTGATGTAGTCTCTTAAGTCAGCATCAGTGGCGGCCTGAGCGGTCAGGGGAGTGTCATCAATATCATCGTAGTGAAAAGAGGAAGTGCTCTGTAAGTCATTCTCCATGATGACTTTAGCCTCTGATTTGAATCCTGCAAGATCAACGGCAAACAAACAAACAAATGCTATCATATCTGGTCATTTTGGTGCCTAAATGTAACTGCAACAGCCCCTTAAAGGAGCATCACCTTGAGGTGCTATTATGCTTTTTAGTCTGTTATTCAATTAATTATTTTTTTGCATGTATATAATATAAAGCACATTCCCACAGACAATTAATACAATTCCAGCCCAGTTTGCTGTGTGTGGTGTTCATAGGTGCTACTTGAGCGAGCACAGCCAGCCGAGCGGCTTGTTTAAGTTTGGTTGACCAATCACAACAGAGTGGGACAGCTGACCAATGAGAGCAAACCGGGCTTTGTTTTCCTGAAGCGGAGCCAAGAGCTCAAACTGAGTGTTTCAGGCAAACGGAGCTGCTGCTATAGGCACGGTGTAGGCACAATGTTTTTTGAATATCAGAGCATGTAAAACTATTTTAGTAGACCTGATGAGTGCTAATAGAAGGCTGAAAAGGAGTATAACAGGAGCTCTTTAACCGTCATCATGGCGGTTGCCTCATTCCGTACCACATTATACAAATCGGTGTGCGTAGCTTTTTGTACGACATCATACAAACCCATTCATGAGATTGTTTTGTACTATGATATAGCCTATATAATAAAATACAAATTAAATGCATTATTCTTATGTAGAGATTAAAGTAACATAATGCAAAGTGAAATAAAACACTGCAACTATCTTGCTACTAAGAGCTCTTGTCAAAAACTGAATTTTGGTCAGGTGCCTTTGGTTAGTTAATTCATACGTGATCTCACAGCGCCGTGGTTGAGCTGCTGCTCTACCCGGGGCGTCCCATACCGACACTTTCTGACACGGACCCAGCGTCAGCACAGTATGTGACGGTTTGGGAGTCAGACCTTGTTGAAGACTCCTATAGTAATGCTACCGGTAACAGGCAACAAAGACTGGGGTGCAGCCTGTGGTCACTGTTCTACAAAATGATTTAGGAGATTACGAAAATAAATAAATACCAGTAATATAAATGAATGGAGATGTTTTAAGACTCACTGCTAAGACTTAGGTCCTCCATTTCATTGTCTTTGACGTCCTCGTAGTCGCCACTTTCAAACGCCACTTCTGTTCTTGACAGCTTTCTCGCTATTTCAAAAGAAAAGTATACAATCAGCAAAACAACAACTGTCTCACAGCAAGGGGACAAGAGCTGGGAAAACAGTTACATTGAAATAGCAATACATTAGTGGCACAAATTTAATACGTTAGGGAGCTTAAATGTACAAATATTCAGTTGTGGTTTTTTTTATGTGAAAAAATTACAAAAAAATAGACCTTACAGTTCTATGGTAAAACAAAACATGAAAAACCTGTGTACCCTATAACAATGGAACTTCCTTCTTTAAAGAAAACTAATTCATTTTCACTTATATAAAGATAAATACATCCGTTAAGTTATCATCATTTCACAACTAGTCATCTTGTATTTAATACATTAAACTGTTAAAGTCAAGTTTAATGTTGTGAAATATAGATTTCCTGGATTATATTAAACTAGAAGAAGGACAAAAATAGAAGGACAAAAATGTCATACGTGTAAATATCCTTCCTTAAACAGTAAAATGCCAAATACACAAGATTTCATGTGGGATTCAAGCTTAACACTGTATATTTTAAACATGGAAAATTACTGTATTTTTACAAAGACATGTATTTTCTGTTATTTTAACAGAAGATTGGTGATTTTGATTGATTGGTGCCAAAGCTGCTGGGATATTACTTATTACTTTTGACAGTGTGGAAAAAAGCAGCAGGGACAGAATTATTTTAATGCTCAGTAAACAGTGAGAATTTAGTCAGCATGCAGTAAAATGTGCCTCTCGTGGCCAACGGCTCCAGTTCCCTCTCTCTAATACACCGGGATGATCAGGATGACTAAATAGATTGAATGAATTTGTTTTGTTTTTTGGGATGGTACACTTGTTCGAGACAATTCCTTAAAGGCGAAACAAATTATCAATTTATTTTGATTTATTATCAGGACCAGGCATTAACAACTAAGTTAGGTGTGATGGAATGACATACTCACATGCGGCATTCATGGCTTTTTTTTTTGCTTTCTTGACGATGCAGATCCGTACAACTAACACAATCGCTATGACCAGAAGCAGACTTAATGCTACACCCAGGATGACAGGCATGGGGGACGGAGGGGGTTGGATCGGGTTTATTATTTCAGCCTTATACCCTGAAATAAAACACAACCACATACTGCATTTACTCCCAGAAAATGAGTGGGGATGCTCCTTCATTTTCTGTACCATGTTCATCCAATCAGAAATTATTTTTATGTCAAATGAAATCAAATTCTACAGATTAGAAAAAGAGCCCACATTATCCTGTTTTTTACATGCAAATGTACTGAATAAATAGTTTTGGGAACCAGTTGGACTTATTTGGAAAGGATTCAGGATTTGTGTTACCGTCACAGTAGATCTCAGCTGGTTGGACTTTTTCACAACTTTTTTGTTCGACACAGAACCTGATGTCCAGGTGATCTTCGGTGCATGTCAGCGATGTTTCCACTTTTTTAGGGGCCTTGAACTTTAAATTTAAACTTGTCTTTAGAGTAACACCTTTCCATACATAACAATATAGAGTCTGTCAGCAAACAATTCTGGCAGGATTAATTATAAGGAACACGTAATGTATACTGCAGTAAAACAGAAAAAGCTAAAGTAAAATTATACATATGTCTCAATCCTTATTCAACTAATGAGTGGGACCAACAAAAAGTAGAACACAAATACGTACCTGTGTTTTGCTGTTAATTGGGTTTTTATTATGGTTACCACAACCAAGTTTTTGACAAAGCGTGTCCTTATGTTTCTGGTGAAATGATTTCAAGGGACACACTTTTTTCCAGTTAAGTCCATAGTTGACTTCAATCTGACCCCCACATGTTTGGGTTGTTTGGAATTCAACACTGTCTGTAAAAAAAAGAGAAGAAAAAAAAAGAAATGTCAACTCTGGGAAGTAAAGGAATAGTGCTGCATGTTAGGACTTTCCAAAAATCTTAAAACCAAAGTGTTCAATTAATCTTTCACATCGAATCAACAAACAAAGTGTAGAATGTGTATTTGTGAGCTTGAGAGGAGCTGGATGGCTTTTTTCTTTTTTCTTTTTTTTTTAACTTCGAACAGAGATAGCTAGACTAGCTGTTTTACACTGCTCTGCATCTTTAAGCTATGCTTCTACCTGAAGCTGACACAAAAGTTGTAACAAACTTTTAATCTTACTCTCGGCAGGACAAACGGAGAGTTGCATGATGCCAAATGTCAAACAATTTCTTTAATACTGTAATACGTAAATTAACATTATTCTCTATTTTAAGTGATTCACCATTTCAGCTGCAAAGATTCGAGAAATTATACTATTTTCAGGGGATATCCTCTAAGAGGCATAAAGTTTCTTATTTAAAAGGCATCAACAGAGGAGTGATGTGTTTTCCATTTGGTTAGTGATTAAATGTAAGAATACAAAATAATTTGGGGAATATAATATCGGAGGGCCCTAAAAACGTATTTTGGATCACTAGTGAGATTTCTTCTTTGAGGTATTGAAGTAGTGTGATGTTATTTAAAGTTATATGAATGGCACTTCCTTAGACAGGGCGACTGGACTTTGACTTTTTTATGATTCTGATTTCTGATTCTGAAATCTTTAGACAAATCTTCTGCATTTTGGTTGTTGAAGAAAGCACATACTTACAAACACAGTGGATGGACAGCAATTTTCCTTGACACTTGTCCTTGAATCTCTTGCACTGGCCAAGTTTATAATGATTGCCCTCACAGCTGACATGGTAGTACTGCTTATTTGCCAGAGCCTGTTCACCACCAGATGCACCAGCAATAGCGTTGCCACAATTATGTTCTTGGCAAACCTTCAGTGAATATTCGGGCTTCCAGTTATCGGCGCACACCTCAACGTTATTTATTTTCACTGCACCATAACATCTGTCTGAAAGGGTGATGTTGGACTTATCTAAGGAAAAAAAAATAACAAGATCAAATGTTTAAAAGAGCAACAACAAATTGTGCTTTTCTGGATGGTTATAAATGCTGTATCACCGCGTTTAACAATCCCCCCACAGCAACATTTCTCTCTTAACCTTTGATGTACTTTAAAAACAACAAAAAACTAAAAAGCTAAAGACATGACACTATCACGTACATGTACAGAATAAAACAGAGAACACTGGGAGTAAAGCGGCCAGTACCAGGAGTTATCAACGAAAAGCGTTATCAGCGAAACAGCAAAAGTTAAAGAACTGAAGAATACAAATTAAAAAAGAAGTTGTATGACCAGTAAAGGAGGAAAGGCCTTGTTAAAGGTGCAGTAAGCGATGCTGTGCAAAGATTGCTGATATTTGAACTCAAGTGCCAAACATACAACCAGCTATAGCGAAAGTTTGCTAATTAACAACCTGCTGTGGGCTCCACGTTAACTGCTACTGTATAAGAACTTGTCCGGCCACAAAGTGGAGGTGGTCAGGATGGATGGGCGGGGGAGTGGAAAAAGACTTTCACCCATGAAATGTTCCCTGGCTGTCTTTTAATACAAACCACAATCTCTTTCCTAAACTCAACCAGTTGTTTCGGTGCCTTTCAGCAAGGTTCCCTTTTTCTTAACTAAACTTAACCATAATCTCCGCCGAAATGACCGGCAGGTCACTGTGCTCTGTACCCAGCTCACAGTCACTTTTCCTCGGGTAACTGAACCACCACGCATCGCTGATCTGACGGAGCACCATGTGGAGCACCATAGCCGGCACACAAAGCTCTGTAGCGGCTTAACACATCTACAAAGGGTCACTGATAAGATAAGATGTGACGGAGGTCATTAGCCGTGTCACGATGCTTTGTTGCTGCTTAAACAGCTAGCACCTGCAGCTCTGTAGCACAGAGACTGACAGATTGACTGATGTCAAGTGATAATATCATACGTTTGAGTCTGCAACTTTTCATACAATCATATCTTATCAAACAAATGAAATGCATTGCACAACCTAATGTGGGTTAAAATTGACTGTGTCATATTTAGTTTAGTCACCTGTAGAAATGCGCATGCATTAATGTGGGGGGTGGAGCTTCTGAAGGTGTGTGTGTCTGTGTGTGTGTGTGTGTGTGGGGGGGGGGGGGGGGGGGGGGGGGGGGGGGCTCATGTATTTGTTTGCCAGTTCTGATATAAACAATCTTTGCAGAGCATCGCTTAGTACAGATTTATTGGTCAGTAAAATGATTGTGTATCTGATGCATCTGTAAAAACGAAATTGCTAACTGTTTATCTTACCCACTTTAAGGAGTTTTTCAAGGTTTAAAATGGAACTGCAAAGCTTCTGCGATCATTTGACAGCAGAAATACATAAACCTTACCTTGACATTCAACAAAGAGCTGATTCTGACTTTTTGATGTTTGCTTTTCACATTCCCAGATGTTTTCTGGATTCTCCATAGCTGCACAGTTGAAGCTTGTGATCAAGCTAGTTTCTAATTTAGTTGTCCTATTTGAAATAAATTGACCGCACTCCAGATTCTGGCAAAGAATCTTCCCCTCACGATCTGTCCAACCTTCAGTGGTAACAGCAGTTATTGTGTTCTCCGAGTGGACAGACACAGCTCCACTACAGGCTGCTCCATCAGTCAGCGCTATCTTACGCCAGTCTAAAAACACAGCAGGGGAGAATGGAAGAGGTGAGAGAAGGTTTAGCAAATACAAAACTTACAAAAGCTCTGGTAATGCAAACGTGTCCAATATGAAAGGTTTACAATGGGAAAATATTACAAGACACAAGATGCAGTTTGACAGGGACAGAAGACATTTTAAAAGTGATAAATATGAGACAAAATCATTACACATACTGGAGCATTGAAGGCCGCCACGTTCGCAGCTTTTCTGAGAACTGATTTTGACATTGCATGCTGTTATTGAAAATGCCACATCCTCACATTCTATTTTTTCAATGACATGATCTGTAAATTCAGGTCCGAAGTAGGGAATGGTTTTTCCAGCCATACCACATTTTTCCCCACAGATGACCTTTTGTGTGTTGGTGTTCTCAAGAGCTGTCTTGCAAACTGGGAGCCACTGGTCTTCGTACTTCACCAAAACATTTCCAGAACATTTGTCCCTGAAAGAAGAAAACTTGGACTTGACACTACCTGCAACAAAACAATTCAGAGGGTACAGAGTTAGAACCTCAGGTTATTTATGTCATTTGTTATTTTAATAGAAAAAAACAAGAAATACATCGGTTGGATGGTACATGGTGCAGCTATGATGTGCATGCAGTCTATGAATTTATCATATCTGTCTTATTGTGCCATCTCCCGGTCACAAGCATGTACGACAACACAACAATACATTGTAAAAAAAAGTATTTAATTTTACTGTATAGTGTTGCAGTATTATCAACCAAAAGGTCTACAACTTATTGAAATGTCTTTGTTTATGACCAATTTTTGCTTCCTTTATAAGACTTTATAAGATATAGACCTGGCTATTATATAATAATACAAATAATACTAAAAACTATTTTTCATTTTGGTCTGCCTATGTTTCTCTGAATGTGTGTGTATATGGACTGTAAACATGCCTAGAGACAGTAAACGGGAATCCTCATCGTGCTGTATCTACATTTGTGTTTAAAAAGGCAATATTAACTCTATGCAAATACAAAATTAATTATTAATCATTCTAGGCTTGTTTGACACAAATTTGGTTTTGATTGTGTTGTTAAAGAGTTGTTGTACTGTAGTTTGTATCAAATAGGACACACATATAAGAATTTGAAATAATTTTGGAAAACAAGAGCCATGTCAAAACAAAGCAATATCACCTCCTTGACAAAGGTTATACAGGTAAGATATGCACTCATATGGAAATAGGCATTTTGAGCAGGCATGGATTAATGAGGGATTCAAGCTGACCAAAAATAGTAATCACTGCTGTCATATTCCAAAAAAAAGTAAAATATATTAAAAACAATCCATTACCTGAGCAAACAAGGTAGGCTTGGTGGGGGTTACAGTTGTAATTTTTTTCTTCATTTTTAATGAAGATGCTCTGGCTCAGGTCGGTCGTGTTGGTTGTAGTATGCAAACCCTTAAAGATCACCTTTCTCTTTCTAGTACTGGCCTTGAGACTGAGTTTGGGATCTAGGATTCTGCTCCCACAGCCCAAGTTTTTACACAGCATCACAGACTTGTGGTCTGTCCAGGTGTCTGCACACACATCTCCACACTCTCCATTTGCACAAACATTGACATATCCCCAACACTCATTGGTCAGGTTCACCTCGATTTTTCCTGTTGGGGTAACCAAATGGCAAAGTTATTTTTGGACTTCATCAGCAGATTATTTTCCAATCTACGCATTGCATACACGTTCAGTATGTTACATGTCTATGTTTCAACACTGTCACATTACCTTTGCATTTCACACTGGCAATAGTGTCACTGTAGTTTGATGGCAGTGTTGTGTTTTCACAGTCCAACAGAGATGTGTCATTGGAGGAGCAGCTGTAAGATTCACTCCAAACTTCCTTCGAATTAACGTTAGGGGTGGAGGTAGGGGGAAAGGCTTCCCCACAGTGCATCTGCCGACACACTGTGTTGGCCGAGTTTTGGTCCCATGTCTCATTAGAGCCGGAGAGCCAGTAGGTTTCACCCCTGTGCTCTATCCCCACCTTGCCAGAACAGGAACTTTCTCCTGTCAGAAACACCACCTTGTGCTCTGACAGGGACAAAAGAAATTAAGCCTGTGAATATTAGATTAGGATAGACGGGTAAATTGTTCAGGCTGTCCCTCTCTTCCTGACAGCCTGAACAAAAAGCTTCAAAAACTGTAATTTTTGTGGAAAAATTCTACAAAAATGTCAAAAGGAGCAGAAGAAATTGATTAAAAAAACCATCCAAAAAATGAAAAAATTTCAAAATGTTGACTCAGAAACACAAAGAGTTTTATGGACGATGGAAAGACAACACAAGGGTTAAATTCAAATTAGCCATTTTGTAATTAAATATCCACCCGGTTGCATACATTGTATTGACATATTAGAGCCATATAAGGCAGGTAATGATATCATATGAAGCAGATAGAATGCCAACAAAAGAACTAAAGATACATATAGACTCAAGAAAACAACTGAATTTGAATATGTTATGACAATAAAGTCAAAAGAAATCACTATAAAATAGTGACAGGAACTAAGAAGTGGTGTGATGATGGGAAAAGGAAAGATTTTCAATTTAGGCCATCTTGTAAAAGTGAGTTTTAAGGAGGCACTCAAACGCATAAAACAATAGACAGAGAATTATCACGCGACCCCCCAGCTGCATCTCTACCTTGCAGTTTGGCATCTTTCAGCTAATCCATTGGCTTGTATGGTCTGTGACTTTACAGCAGCCTCAGCAGCATTATCAACTTTGCTTTCATCCAGCAAAAAAGCTCTGATACAGCCCACTTTATGAGCGCTACCTGTGCTCACTGCTCAGACAGATAACGTTAGCAGCTAGTTTGTGATCACAGTAGAGCTCAGATCTTTATTAGGCAGTCTGGCACCCCTGGGGGTCCTCAGAGTCAATGCGGGGGGGGGGGGGGGGGGGGGGGGGGGGGGGGGGACCAAATTCTTGTTTAATCTTTGAAAGATTTTAAAAAAATTAAAATGACTAAACATTCATTCAAATAACTATTTCTCCCAGAGGGGCAATTGAAAATAAATGAACATGAATCCAACATCAGTCTGCCACTTTTTGTTTTGTTGCATTAAAACATCAAATATGAAATGATGCCAATGAGTATTATTTTAATGGCTTAGTATTCCATGCACTATGTAAAGGGCTTGAGGCCACCCTACACATTAGTGTAGGCCTAGTACAATATGCAGCTTAATTGTATATATATGTAGTAGGGGGTTGTTGCTCAGTCTCTCTTTCGGTTAAGTGGTCCTTGGCTTGAAAAACATTGAAGACTCCTGCAGTATTATTTATTTTACCTAAAAAGCCAACTGGAGACATGTCAGGTATCCTGAAAAATTACTTTTTAAGCTGGTAATGGATCACTGTGGCATTTACAGCTTCTGTGAGATCATTAAAGGGCTTAGATACAACAATTTCACACAAAAAACCTGTAGAACCTTTGCATAGTTCTTTTGATGCCCTTTTTTGAGTGCATTTATACACACCTCCGTACTTTAACTGACAGTATGGAACTGATGAATACCACAACAAGAGAAGGTCAAAGGCAGATGAATGGAAAAATCAAACAAAAAGAACACTCACCCTCACAGGTTATTCCTACTGCCACCGGATCCTTGGCTGGGTTGTTTGAGTTAGCTTCTATACACTCGGATATATGTTTGGCTTTTGGCTTGCAGTTTACAGTTTTCTGTAGAAAATCATTTGAACCCTGGCTAAATTGTTCCGGAGTGCTGAGATCTCGTCTACTCCCGCAGTTCAGCTGTTTACAGACAGCATCTGAATTGGCCACCGTCCAGCCATCTGCATTGACCCTCTGGAATTTGCCCTCATGCTGGATCTCCACTCTCCCAGCACATTTACCAGGGCCGTCCAACAAATTCACCTTTATACTATCTGTTCAATGGCAGCAAGAGAATTGTCAAACACGGTACACAATGCAACATCGCACAGCTGTCAGATTTTTACTTCCAACATATAGTTAAAGTTTAAAAAGACCAGTGCATCACATGTGATTCCTGTCATACCTCACCTGCACAGACCACGTAAGCAACGGAAGAACATTGGACACGGGAGTTGTAATGCCTAGCTCTGCAGTGCCACAGCGAGCTTTCACTGCCTGAGCATTTCACATTGTCCATTATTCCTTCTTTCGTAGAACGAAATGTCTTTGCCTCGTTACTAATCACCTAGAAGAACATCATGAATTTTGGATGCAATGTGGTTTATTTTGCCACTCATTGGCACTGCTCATATGTGTGAAAGACTAGGACATTTAAACAATATGAAGAGATTAAAAAGCACCGTCCTATCTGCACGTTAAAAATGAAGCCAGGAGATGGTTAGCTTAGCTTAGCATGACGACTGGAAGCAGAAGGGAAACAGAGACCTGATCCTGTCTGAATGTTTATTTCCAGTTCACATGCCAAGCTATGCTAAGCTTATCGTCTCCTGGCTTTAGCTTCATATTTAGCGGACAGAAATGAGAGTGTAAAAAAGCATATTATTTTAAATGGAAGACTATGTCACTTAAAAAAAAAAAATCTTCTTACGAGATAAAGGTCAAATTCATGGTAATGTAAAACACAACATGCCTTACACACAGCCAGGGGGGGAAGGAGTATTCAAATCCTTTA
This sequence comes from Etheostoma cragini, assembly GCF_013103735.1. NCBI lineage: Eukaryota > Metazoa > Chordata > Actinopteri > Perciformes > Percidae > Etheostoma > Etheostoma cragini. Next base: position 24,681,266 of record NC_048413.1, read on the forward strand.
CTTAAGTAAAATACCAATACCAATCTGTAAAAATACTCTGTTACAAGGTATGCATGGGGGGCTTTGGGGGCTTTGGGGGCTTTTTTCCCAACATTTTTTCAATATTTTTGAAAAAAAGTGTATATCTGAACATAACACACATTTTCCATAGGCTCAGTATGCCTTTATAAAGAATACTTCTCCAGTGCAGAGTCCATGGTATCAGGATTTGAGAGGTGTCAGTGCTCTGAGCCAATGGAGATCCTAATTATCAAATTGACAGCACTCATAGGAGGGGGGCAATAATGTTTTAAGGGGGGGGGGGGGGGGGGGGGGGG
>NC_048413.1:24681671-24689349 GCF_013103735.1 Etheostoma cragini
GGGGGGGGGGGGGGGCAGTGACACCCCATTCCTCCCTTCTTGCCCCGCATCTACTATGGCCAGCTTTGCGGCTTTTCAGAAAAGTCAAATATGGCCTGCATTGAATAAAACATTTTGTTTGAAAACTCACGCTGCCGCAGTTTAGCTCCCTGCACACCACTTCAGCGTCCTTCTTGCTCCAGGGGGTGCCACACACGGCCACACTTTCATCATTCTTTTGAATATGAACTTCCCCGTAGCAGTTGCTGCGTTTCTTATTGTCCATCAAAACGACTGTAACATTGTCTGTGTGAAAAATAAAAATTATGCAAAGTGATTTAGATTTCTAGAGGTGACTCTTCTGACAAATCATCAATCAATCAATCAGACTTCATTTGCATAGCCCTTTTTATACCCCCCACCACCCCCCACACACATGCAGATAGACACATATACAATTGCATCATGTTGTGGAATATATAAAACATAAGACAATGGAAGATCATAGCAAATAAAAAATTTATCTGGAAATATGACAACAACGTGGTTGCTTTAAAGTGTGACTAAATAGAAGTCGAATTACCTGTGCATGTCAGCTGTATGCTGTCGTTGAGCTGACTGTGGGAGGCCTCCTTACCACAGTGCATTTGCTCACACCACACATTAGAACTGGTGTTGTTAACAGGATTCCACTTTTGCCATTTGTCATTTTTAAATTCTTCCAGTTGCCCAGAACACACATTTGATGCGTTTCCTGTGAGTCGCAGTTGGTCGTGACCTGTTAATGAACCATTTTCTCATTTTACTGATTTGATGAAACCATAGTAAAAAAAAAAAATGGATGAAGGGTTAAGTTGCTTAATTTGTCTCATTTAGTGCCTGGCTCTCTGCTTGGAACGTTCCTGCAGAACCTCGCCTGACGATGGGACACTTAAAAAAGGCTGCCGCTCTGACGATTCGGCCATGTTGATTTGAAGGGAAATGCCCTTTCTATTCATTTCATTTCTATGGTTGTGTATGTGTGTGTGTGTGTTACCTGTGCATATGACAGCAGCAGGAGTTTGGCATGAATACGATTCCTCAGTGACACATTGCCACAGATTATCTATGTTTTTAAGGCCGGAACACTTGATTGTCATCTTCTTCCAATCTCTGAATTTATCCCAAACCATCCAGTCGTTCGAAATCTCCTTGGCTTCACCACACTTGAGGCTTTTACACAAACGATTGGCTTCCTCTTGTCCTTTATGTGAGATGAATCACATATACATTGTTTAATAATCATAATAATAGTACTAAAAATACCCCATACCTAACCCTAAGTCAAACTACTTTGTTTAAATGCATTACAAAGTGAAAAGCATCAGTAATTTGAACGGAAAGGTTGGAATAAAAAGAGAAAAGAGTCACTAGTTATAGACTGAATTACATACATGAACATGATACATGAATTACATGAATTAATGATGCTAACTCTTACCCCAGCCTGTATCACCACAAAAGTAACCTGAAGCCTTTTCCATTCCATTTGTGGAGTACTTCACAGCTCCCGCACATTCAAATCCATCCAGGCTGATTGTGATTATATCTACAAGAGAAAAAACAGGTAACAGCCAATTACAAATAGAATAGACAGCAAATTACATAATCATCTTCACCAATTTCCTCATTATGTTATAATGTATATTTTGGATTAGCAAAACTAAATATATACTGTACATACATATATATATATATATATATATATATATATATATATATATATACATGTATATTTATGCTTCATAAAGTAGCTATTTTGCAGCATGTAATCTGACTGTTCAAAGACGTACTTCCCAACCGTGCATATGTATCTCAATCTCATCATCAGTTGTTCAAAGCACTGTAATTTGTGTGTCTTTCCCATATTTATTTCTGTATGCATCACGTTGTCCACACACATCCAGGTTGATGGGTGGGTCATAAAACACACAGCTTTTTCAGGTGGGGGGAGCGGCAGTCACCCAGGAAATGCGTGTCATTGGTGGTGGAAGAAGTATTCTAATCATTTACTCAAGTAAAAGTACTAATACCACACTGTAACACAGGCGCCTGGTTAGCTCACCTTGTAGAGCGGGCGCCTGTGTCTAGAGGTTTGCTTCTCGACGCATTAGCTGTGTTGTTCCCCTTCTCCCTCCCCTTTCAAGTCTAAGCTGTCCTATTCAAATAAATACCCCAAATTTTTTTTACAAAAAAATACTTTACAACTACAAAGTAAATTACAAGTAAAAGTTCTGCACTGAACATTTTATTTAAGTAAAATTATGTGAGCATCATCAGGAAAAAGTAAAAATACTCAATGCAGAAAAATCTTCACATGTTAGAAACTTGAAACGATCCAAACTGTTGTGTCAGTTAACGCAGTGTTGATTGGCTAATCCTTTCAGCTGGGCCTGTATATTGTTTGGTACTTTCATTCATAAAACCACAACAACCCAACAACTTCTTCTGGCCTGCATATTCACAACAAGTACAATTAAAGCAGATTGAGGCTAAACGATTTCCTAGGCAGGTATTGACTTGGGACTATATTTGGTGGAAGCACAGCCGAAGCACTGTTACGTTGGCGCAGAGATCACGCAGCACCTTAAAGTCAACGTCTGTCAACATACCCGCCGTGAAGAGCTGGCTATTTTATTTTTTTAGTATTTTTGTCAAGATCCAGAAGCAGAGTTTTCAGAAGAGCTGCTTGCTTTGGAAATAGAACGAGAGGAGGAGAAGGTCTAACAAAGTCAAGTGGGAAAATTGCCGTTCTTATGGTGCTCTGTAGTCGGCTGCCAGGAACCTTTAGTTGGCTAAAAGTACCTGTAAAGACCGCTGAACATAACTGTCATGTGATTGGAGGATTGGGGGAAATTGTTGGGTTCTTTGTAAATTACAGAGTGTGGTCTAGACCTACTATATCTGTAAAGTGGCCCAAGGTAATCCTGTTGGGATTTGACACTGTAAATGAAATGTAATTGACAATCATCACGCTTAGCACACATCTTAGCAGCCACTTTGCAGCGGGTAATCTGACTATTTAAAAGGTACTTTTTAATGTTGCATGATTATCTAAAAATGTAAAAAAAAGTTAATAAAAGTAAAAAATGCCCGTTCAGCCTTACTTGAACATTCAATCTTTTGCCGTGTTCCTGTTTCGTGAGTGCTGACTCCCAAACCAGGATGATGACAGTCCCACAGATGTTTCTCCGTTCCAGTGCAGTTCACCTCGTTGAGCCACATCTGCTTAGAGGGCCACGGTGCAACCACGGTTGTGTAATTCACAGGATCCCCACAGTGAGTGCTCCTGCACACCACTTTGAGATTTTTCCGGCTCCAGTATTTCTCTCCAACATGGCCCGGGGTGCCATTATTGTAGATTTCAATGTAGCCTTCACAGGGGTGGCTTCCATTCTTAAGAATCAGCCTGGTCTCACCTGGTTACATCACAAGAGGTTTATAGAAGTATGTACATATGCAAGGTGGGGCACAGTATACGTGGCAATTTTGTAGTCTTTATTCATTTATTTGTTGAGATTTTTGAGTTTACTGTCAGTGTTGAACTGCTCTGAACCTATTTCTGAACCTTCTACACACATTTGTTACAGCAACATGTGTTCTTATACGAGTTAAATTTCTTAAAAACTTTGCTCAGCTGGCTTTTTTGTGACTTGAAGAAAAACTGACATGTGGCCGCCGTGAAACAATCATGTTTTCCTACTTAAATTCCCTTTCAAGTGTTGCTTTTAATGACATTGGTTCAAAAATTGTTATTCCAATTCCACAATTCCCATACAAATCAAATAAATGAGTATATAGAGAAATAAAACATTCATTTTACAAATTGGTCAAATCTCTATTTGGTTTCCTAGAATAGAAATAGGCCTACGTCGTTTAATGCTATTTATATTAATATAAATTAGAAGATAGGAATATCCTTGACAAAACAAGCTCCATATTAACCTAAGTACTGTAAATATTAATTAATGATCTACAGTATGGAGACTTTAGTCCACCAATATGCTTAATTGTAACACCTTTTTTTAGCCTCTGAGCTCTGAGGGCATTTTTAGATATCTTTTTAAAAGGACCTTTTTGTATATAACGTGGCCCCCATGTGTTTCATATCAAAATGTTCAAAGAAAACTCAGAAAAACTTAAAACTAAAATTTTAAATCCTGAAAAGTTGATGTTTGCCTCTTGAAATTTCTCAAATCTCCAAATCGAACACGCTACAATTTTGAAGGTAAGACTTTTGTAAACTCATTTCACCAAAACATATGAGTTTACACAAGTCTCGTGTTCACGAAAGTAGCGCAATATATGGAAAAAATAGTAAATAAATGTTGCCTAATAAATCGCTTTTTGAATATGAGTGTATAGTGCGTCTTTTGTCCTCAGAGGGTTAAATTATTTTAAAAAATAAATAAATGAAATTTACACCAAACGTTATTTAAAGATAGCATTATTTTTGAAGTTTTGATATATTTGTCATTTTATTTGTCTTCTTTTTGGATTATTAAAACTAATTTTGCAAAGTCGTCAGAGCTGGCGACCCCGGTATTGGACCGTGCAGACTGACTGATTTACCAAAATATATGAGAAGAATGTTTTATTGCAACTATTTGAGATTACTTCAGAATGAATCACCCACATTTCTTTGCACTTATGTATCAACATAAAACGTTTATTCATTCATTCGATACAGATTTCATTTAAATTCAATTGAAAATGTTTGCCAATGAACTTCTACATCAGGAGGCTTACCTTACCTCTTCCTACCTACTCATTGATTTGTCAGACAGAAAACGTGCGGAATAACTTTTTGTAATTTTCATAAATCATATCACGAAAAATTGGGCATGCATTTGCAATGTAAATAATAATTATAATATCATAAGGTTTGGGCATTATTTGGATTTTTACAATTCCAATGCCGAATTGGTACTTTTAAAACGATTCCGATTCCTGAAAAACTGAAAAATGATAATGATGAGTTTTTTTTTTAATTGTAATTGTTAAAATTTAACAATGTGTTAATATTTAAAGTACTTAAATATATAATAAGTAAACCTAAGTTGCCTAACACAACAATATTATTTTAATACACACTGTTAACAAGTAACAATAAAATAAATGTTGAGTTGGTATGCTAACCAGAGTCCAGAGGGAAATACGGCATTTTAAAAGTAGCCCACATTTACGCTAGCTAGCTACGGTAGACTACAGAGAAAGAGTGATATTTTTACATCTGTTTTGGAGAAATAGAGGGAAAATATTTCAGTAAACACGTCAAGTGTAACTGAAATGAGGAGCCGAAATTTGGGTTCTAATCCGGTCCGATTCCTGCCGGTTGCGTAGGAAGTGGTTCCACAGTGGAACAGGCCAACCATACATATTTAACATTTATGATAATACATTTCTAACTGATCTCTTAACACAAAACTGTGCGTGGGATTTCTTACTACACATCTAGAAATGTTAAAAGAAATGATCGGCCACATTTTTACTTCACTATTATTATTATTATCATTATTACCGTCAGGTTGACATGAAAATGTGCCAAACTTAGCAGTCCATCTAAAGTGATGCTCACGAAACTGTAAGAGTGCTTTCCCCTGATTTCTGTGGGATTATTTACATTTTAAAATTGTGATTTCAAAGAAAACAACACTCAACAAGAGGACCTACTGTTTCTCATTGGACTCTTTACAACTTCTGAGCAAATGATGAAACTTCCTGATCGCCATATTGCTGCTTACAGCTATAACTATGATAATTACTACTTGCATATTATGTTTTCATTGTTTTATAGTTTTTATATTTCCTGCAGCACCTGCATGTGCTTACCTTTTCAAAACAACTGCACCCTGAGAAAAATCGGTAAATTAAAAGTTGTATAATTGTAAATTTTAACAGAAATTGTCCCTTGTACGTGATTTACAGGTATATTTCTGTTTATGTAAAATATAATAGAAAGTGTTATGTGTTTGTTTGTTTTTTACCATTGACACAGGTATTTACACAGTTATGACATAGTTTTTTAATCACGGTAGAAAGTCCGGGTAATGAGCTGCCAGTGCTGTTTTTGTGATTTTACGGATTGATTTCTTAGAGGTAAATATTGTTTATGTCAAAACATAACTGTAAAGAAATGAGAAAAAAAAACATGCAGACTTGTTTTTTGTACCTCGAAACATGTCAAATCAGACACACTGTCTCACACCCATTAGTGTAATCTAACTCATGATTGTACTTAGTCCCAGATGTAGAGAGTTGAATGTGAAGAGAGCAGGTGTTACTTGCCTTGTGCGATCACCGCCTCGATGAAAGCAGTGTGGAGGAGAAGGAGGAACCACATCATCGCCACAGCTCATGACCAAAGAGTGAGGAAGATCAACGATCTGAGCTCAGCTTTATATCGGCCAGGAAGCACCCACCCAAAATGGATCAGAAGCTGTAACATGCGTGGGGTGCATTCAGTTAAACTGGTTGGGTGTCTGTAAATAACATCACAGAGTACGGTCTAGACCTGCTCTTTTATGAAAAGCGCAGTGAGATAACTGTTGCTGTGATTTGGTGTTTTATAAATAAAATTGAATTGAATTTAATTGAAACTCACAAACAGTGTGTCACAATGGAGGAAAACTGCACTCAGCCTCCTTTCTCTCATACTAACAGCTAAGAGGGGGGGCACACATTGATAACAAGGGGCTCTGGGGGGGGGGGGGGGGCCTTCACTTGGAAAAGTTTCAGTGTCAAACACTTCATTTTCTGCATTTAAAAAAATAAATCTGTAAAAACCCAGAACAAGTTCGGTAGCTCATTACCTGGACTTGTCCTCAAAATTTAGGGGATAAAGGGGAAATTATGTGTGTAGCTACAGTTAAAACACAGAACATTTTCTGTTATTAAAAACAATGGGAAACTTATGAAAATGTTGAAACTAAAATTCAAAGAAAGTTGCAAAAAGTTGCAAAAAAATCTGAAAATGCGTCACAAAAGTAGAAAAAAGTAACATTGTGCCTTTACTTTTCCAAAACCAATCATATTTTTTGAGGGGAACAAATCTATTTTTTCAAAATATTGGGGTGGCATTGTTTAAAATCTGGCATTTAACTACATAATTGCAAAAATAAATGCCTGTTGATAAATTATAAGGTGCCTTTTAAGGTTTTACAACGGCTACACATCTTTAAAATTGTATTTTTCTTCTAAAGATTGCAAGACTGGAAGAATTGAAGTATGTTCACATTACTGCACTCTTTTATGCATAGTGGAGATTTATTTATTCATTTAAAAATGATTAGAATGTCTTAGTTTGTGCTAAGGTCACAGCCACTTCTCACGGTAGCACAGATGGATGGGAGATGGATGTGAATTACTCTCATGGCTGGGTTAGTTTTTTCAACTATTAATATCAATGGTTAATAATGATCAATAGTTGCTTAAAAACTCAAATCATGATAAAATCACATTTTTAAGGGGAGACACTACAGGTAAAAACCTTTTTTGCCTACAACACTTCGGTCAGTCGGATTGTAGATTTCTCTTTGATTCATCTAACGTTACTACAAGTTAGTGCCTCAGTAAACATTGTATTTCAGAAAACTTATTTAAAAAATAGGCCTAATTTACAGGGGGGACACCTCCTCTGTGATTTAGGCCTATGACCCCC